>NW_006283139.1:835910-860607 GCF_000327345.1 Myotis davidii
AGGTTTATGAAGAAGTTTCCCCCAAACCCTTGTAAGATCTGGCTGTAAACAAACACACACGAGGGTTAGTGACAGAAAATCAGGCAGAGTCCAGGTAGGTCTTTGGGACTGGGTTAAGATGAAGACAAACAGTAACAACAAATGTGTCAAAGTAAAACTGCAAAATAAAGACATCTAAGGTCTGAAAGTTACACAGAAATATATAACAAGGAGAACATTAAACAGTGAGAGATTCTGCCTCTAAAATTCTCTTTAAAAAAATGTATTTTTATTGATTTCAGAGAGGAAGGGAGAGAGAGAGAGAAACATCAATGATGAGAGAGAATCGTTGATTGGCTGCTTCCTGCACATCCTGCACTGGGATCAAGTCCACAACCTGGGCATGTGCCCTGACTGGGAATCACACCATGACCTCCTAGTTCATAGGTCAACCACTGAGCCACGCCAGCTGGGCTAACATTTAACAATCGCCTAGTGAGCCTGTGAACTGCATCCTCTGGCGTATTCACAAAGGACATGCTTCTAATCGTTCTTGTGGCTACAAGATGGGAGCCTGGGCCTCAAGCAAACTCAGTTCTCCATAAATGTTCTCCACTAACTTAGTACATTTTGTCAGAATCAATCAACTGTTGAAAGTTATCATGTAGGTTTATGAAGAAGTTTCCCCAAACCCTTGGAAGATCTGGCTGTAAATAAACACACATGATGGTTAGTGACGTATAATCAGGCAGAGTGCTGCTAGGTCTTTGTGACTGGGTTAAGGTGAAGACAAACAGTAACAACAAATGAGTCAAAGTAAACCTGCAAAATAAAGATATCTAGGTCTGAAAGTTACACAGAAATATATACTAAGGAGAACATTATTAAACAGTGAGAGATTCTGCCTCTAAAATTCTCTTTAAAAAATGTATTTTTTTTTAATTTTATTATTTATTACAAAGGATATTACATATGTGTCCATTTTTTCCCCCCGCCCAAGACAGTCCCCTAGCCTCCCCCATCCCCCAGTGTCTTATTTTTATTGATTTCAGAGAGGAAGGGAGAGAGAGAGAGAAACATCAATGATGAGAGAGAATCGTTGATTGGCTGCTTCCTGCACACCCTGCACTGGGATCAAGCCCACAACCTGGGCATGTGCCCTGACTGGGAATCACACCATGACCTCCTGGTTCATAGGTCAACCACTGAGCCACGCCAGCTGGGCTAACATTTCTTTTAAAAGTGTAAAACAAAAATATGAAAAAGTTTCTTTAGAGATAATTTAAAAAGTAGTGTTAGAGAATAGAAGCCAGATTATCACAGAATCTTTAACTCATACATATTACATAAAGTTTACATATGAAATCCTTGCCTATATTTAAATATGAAAATAGCAAGTGAAAAAAGTCAGTGAACTTTGTGGAAGAGTTAATGTTAGCACAGCAAAATAAAATATCTTAAGTTTTAAATTTCCCTATGTGTGTGTTTAAGCTTTGACACGAACATAATATATTTTAATTTTAGCTACTAATGTAAAAGATTGCAGAACATAAATTAGGAGGGACACTGAACAAAATGCCCTTCATTTACATTAATTTTCTGAAATGATTTAAAATTTTCTATTTTATAAAACATTATTATGTAACAATGGCAATCATTGCTCACTCTGAATAATCTTATGTGTTCAAAATCGACATCTAAGTAGTTTCTGTTCGCATTTTATCACATTTCTAACTGTATTAATTTAATTTTGTAGCCATAGAAATGTATTTAATCTGGTTGGTATGGCTCAGCGATTGAACTTCAACCCAGGAACCAAGAGATCACGAGTTGGCTTCTCAATCAGGACACATGCCTGGGTTGTGGGTTTGATCCTCAGTATGGGGTTGTGAGAGGCAACTGACCAAAGATGTTTCTATCTCACCAATCTCTCTATTCCTCTCCCTTCCTCACTCTCTAAAAATCAATAAAAACATAAATTTTAAAAAAGCGCCTTGATTTTCAGATGCATCTAAAGAGACCAGGCTAAGTAGCGATGCTAAAAGAAAAAGAAAAGATAAATATATTTAATCTATTATTTATATCTCAAGAAAAGAGAAAGACAAGTTGTGTGCTATATTTTGTTTAGAGATTTCTGACGCAGCAGAGCTTTCTTTTTCTTTATAATAAATATTTAAAAGACATGCAATATTAAACAGTGCACCTAATTGAAAACCTCATGGGAAAATATTGGGACAATGGTTTGGAAGCGTAAAGACACCTACTGTCACGCAGTGTTTTGACTGTTCCCTCATAAATCAGTACCAGGAGCACAGAGGCCAATGAGAGTAAGAGCCGAACAGAGTTCTGAAATTCTGGCCAAACAGTTCCCCATTGTGTGCAAGAGACAGTTGCTTCTCAGAGTGCCAAAGGGGACTTAACAATATAATAATAGTGTTGGACATGGTATAAAAGACAATGCAAGGGCATTTATTTTCGCTAGTGTATCATTTAAATTTAGAATTTATTACTTATGGCTTGTATGGACTTAGTTGAGTTCATGACTTTTAGTCTGTCCTCTCCTTTCTAAAATGGGAATGATATTTACTAGGGTTGCAATATAAGGTAGTGCGTACAACAGCATAGGCACATGGTGAGCATGTTAATATTACATTCCCATTGCCTTGTGGTGACCACCCTTTTTAATGGAACACTGCCTAAACTATGTAAATTAATGTAAAGAATTAAATGTGAACACACACATCTAAATAGGGATAATAGTTCCTAAAAATGAATGGAAGTAAAGTAGATTATTAATGTGGAAATTGAAATGAATCAAGAAAACACTCAAAATTCTTCTAATGTGACCAGAGACCAATACAAAAGCAGGATCCTGGGCAAACAGTATGGTTGGTTGGTCTATTTCGGGTCATACAATGGATTTCTAATTATGTTCTTTATGTTGTTTCAGAGGCAAAGGCCCATTGAAAAATACATCCGATGTCATTAACGCCGCCAAGAAAATTGCTGAAGCAGGTTCTCGAATGGACAAATTAGCTCGTGCCGTGGCTGATCAGGTAATATAAGAGGGAAGAATCCTTGAGTAGCACTTGGGTTCTGTCGTGGGTTTTATCCACCCTACAAAATGCCTCTGAAGAATGAATTGTACAAAAATCACTAACATTTTATCAACTGGCCTCTAACTCTGCTGAGACTGAGCTGATGGAGAAGGTGGGTTCAGTTCAGGAGGGACTCCTAAGGCCTATGATCAGCTGAAATCTGGAGGTTCTCAATTACGTGGTTCCTTGGGAGAGAAGAGCACTCACCACATAGGAGACATAACTCCCAGAGAGCCGGGGAGTATCCCAGCTACCCTCATTCAGAAATGCGGTCACAAAATGGAAGAAGTTTACATCTTGTTATAGAACACTGATCTCATTGTAATGATGCTCTTCATAATTCATGATAATTTACGCTCTCATACAAATGAGACTAATCCACATAATCGAGAACCTCCAGGTTTTAGCTGCATTTTCATCCAGACTCAGAGGCATCAGAGATAAATGAAATTCTCTTTTGTGCTTTCCGACCGAAAGAAGATACAGATTTAAATGGTTCTTAATCTCACCTCGAATGTTGGAGTTGATTTCCTTTTCACATTTTTCATTTTACCTGGCTAGAACTGGAACTCTAAAATCCTGTTGTAAATGTGTCTTGTTGCAGTAATGTTCCATTTCCTGTACGGGTACTTTAGGCAATAGACTTTGCCAGATAAACTGATCCTTATATCTTTAAGTAACAGTGGCTTACAGTTTGAACCATTTTAAAAGGATAATGTCTTTTAAAATATAAAATTTTGAAATAGAAATACTATATAAAGTATTATTTACATGGAGACATTACGAACATGAATTTGCTTACTAGACTACAACACAGTGACATTCTCTAGAGACATAGAAAGATACAGGATTGCTTCTTAGTCTTCTATTATTTTGGGGTTTTATAGTTTTCCTCCTCCAATCCTTAATATTAGGCTGTTCCTCTAAATACTGACAATCTTCAGCATCCTAGATTCTTAAATATTTTAAGAAAAATACATTATTAAATTATTATGATTATATTTAAAATAAGTGAATATGTTGTCTCATTTTATTTTATTGTCTCAATATATTATCTCGGCTAATTCAAGGGAATGTTTTTTGCTTGCTTTTGAATTTTTGAGAAACACTTGATAATTCATTAAGTATTATCATAATTTGAGACCCCCTCAAATTTGTAGGGTTTGAGGACCAAACCATTACTCAATTGGTAATTTCAGGGCAATATCAACTGCCAGGCTTCCTGAAGTTTGAATCATAATTTGAGCTATTTCTATAGAATTCTATATGTATCCCAGAAAGTTCATGTAAAAGAGAGGAGAGACAATGAACTTACTTGAAAATGTGCATGCATGTATGCAAACAAACAAAAATGCACCAACCAAGAAAAAAATGCCTTATCTCCCTCCCCCCGCCACCCTTGCAAATGTTGAGGTGGGGGAGGATGAGTAGAGTGAGCAGAGATTGGTGAGTGGGTCTTAAAATAGTTTTATTTGGATAGACTTCTTCCTGGGAGTGAAAGTGAATGAAGTTTAGATGGCTTTTCTATTATATTCTGAATCTCAATGGCTAAAGCTGTTTCTCAATATGTTTAGGCTAATTGAGTTCAATATTTTTATTTTTATTCTTGTTTTGGATTTTGCATTTTTGCAACTTGAAGTATAGCCCAAAACAGTTTTGGTATCTGGGAAACGACACACAAATCCCAGGATTCTAGATGTCTTTGGATATTGTGACAAATTATTTAAATGCTATTTAACGATGACTTTAAAAGAGACAGATGAAGGTAAACATAACCCTCTTTTTGTGTCATTCTTACTGTCATCAGTGGTGAAACAACCTGCAATTTTCCCCCTCATTATTTTGTCTGAATTGGACATTTCTTTCTCAAATTCTGCTATTTCCATGGAATAGGACTTATTTCTCTTGTTTCATCTTGCCTTTATTTGTGTTTTAAATGCTTCGGTTTAAATAACAGAATAGAATGAGAAGTACCGAGGAACAAATTGATTGCCTTTATTTTGCCTGAAAATATTTTTATGAAGATTTGAGATATGCACGCAATATACACTTTTTACGGACTGTTGCATTTTTAATTACTGTTCCATTGAGATAGAACTTTCAGTTTAATTTGCTGCAAGGTATTTGTATCAAGACTAGCCAGCCCTCTAGGGAGATATGATTTTAAAGTTAATTCCTTTCAGTAGATGGGTCTCTGGAGTAGGATAAATATTACAGTATTAAGTACTTTTAGAAAGCTGAAAAACAGTCTCTGTGGGTTTCTTTCTTGATAAATACAGTTAGTGGGAGGGGCGGGGAATGCTACAATGGTAAGTGTTACATATGAAAGAGACCCCTTTGTCATTTATTCAATAAGTGGTTATGTCAAAAGCACTGTCTTCACAGTACTAATGAAAGAACTATTTTCCTTGAGCTTTAAGGAAACAATTGGAGTGCTTTTTTTCATACTCTTAGTCTAAATAAGATAACTTCACTGTGGCCTGTAGGTGTTTATTTCTTACAATGTTTCATCAAGGATCTTGTGATTATATGTTTTTGACAAGTGCCAAATTGAGCCAGAACAATGGAATGGCCTAGAGAATCTCAAACTGAACTTTTGAAATAGGATTATATTTCAATGACGGATAGCCATTGGCATTGGAGCCTCCGAAATGCCTTAGGAGCCATGGACATGTCTGTGGAAGTGTTCATCCCAGCTCAGTGTATTTGATGGACATCTACCTGTTTAAGTCACAAAGAGAATGCAAAATCCCTGGTCATAGTTGACTCTGGCACATCCAGAGTCTGGGGTCTGTTGTTTCTCTTACAAGTGTTTCAATTGGTATCAACTTCATTCTCTCTCACATCTGTTTCTCTTACAGTCGTCATGATGCTTCTCAGTGTTTTGCTTAAAGGAAGTTTATCATGTTGCTAAAATTTTGATAAATAGGAAGATCCTGAAAGTGTAATAGTTTTTTTTTCTTTAGTGAATGAAGCATTTCTTAAAAAAAACAAAACAAAACAAAAAAAACTAAAGGAAACAAGTGATATTCCCTTCCAACTAATTGAATTGAAACTCTACCCTTTTCTATGGCAAAGAGATTGCCACACAGAGTGATGTCCTTCTAGCATGTGTTGCTTTGGTTGTTTGTATTAAAATAACTTGCACAGAGTAAACATTGAATGAGCCACTAGGAATAACAATGGTAAAATTTTCGTTTCTTAACAGTTTTGAAGACAACTGGTAAAATACCCAGAAACCTGTTCAGAAGTCCCAGTAAGACTTGCTGAAAGACCTTTACTAGTCTCTTGGTAGAATTTAGTTAAAGTCAAACTAACTATTCTAAACTATTGGCCGTGGTATTCCTAACATGCTATAGAAAGTATCTAAATGAAATGGATATAATGCAAGTATATGACACCGAAACCTTTTCTTCTCACCACAGCTTTCGTAATATACCAAGTGTTAGAAACTGAAGAGGATGTACTAACTGAGATCACTGTTTTAAATGTTTTATAGTGTCCTGATTCAGCGTGTAAGCAGGATTTATTAGCCTACCTTCAACGAATTGCCTTGTATTGCCATCAGCTTAATATCTGCAGCAAGGTGAAGGCGGAAGTGCAGAACCTGGGAGGAGAGCTCATTGTGTCAGGGGTAAGCTGGAACTTGGGCTTCACAATTTAAGTTCCCACTGTTGTACTTCCAGGCAAGAATTCTTGGCAACAGTACTGCTAAAAACCACCAAAATACAGTGATTCATAGGGAGGTAGTTTTAAAATAAATGTTATCACCATTATTCCAGACCTTACAATAACTCACAAAGAACGATTTGATTTTCCAATTACCCCGTGTTTATACTAGCCTTGTAAAATCTCCATTATTCACAAGAAACTAATTTCATAGCCTGCAAACTCATTGCCAAGCTGTGACTATTATAATTATTTGGGGCTTTGGTATATTTACTCATTGTGAGTCTACATCCCTTTGTTAACCCAAGTAATTTTCATTCAGGAGCCAGCCTCTCTATGTGTGGATTGTGTTCACATGTTAGAGATGATAAAAACAATGGAAATTCATTCATCAGGTTCCAATGCATACTAGGTTTTCAGTAACCCTTAAAGCCACAATGTTTGAATGTAATACAGGTTGATGTGCTGTTGCCAAAAACTAACAGAGTTTTCAAACACTAACAATTATATATATTTTTTTACTTAATCACTCCAGTGTTTCCCTTCTCATGAAAATATAAGTATCTGGTTCATTTCATCAAATGCAAAGAAATAAGAAGTTCAGTAAATAGAAGGATCATGATTTCTTGGCAAGATTTTCAAATGTATGTGTTGAGGTTCTTCATCTTGGCTTCTTCTCCCCCCTCACTCAGTCCCTCTCTTTTAACAAAAGCTGCCATCTATGGTTTTAAACTATTTGCAGTTCTGAAGTGTGGCTCTACCACCTTTAGTTCTTTTCCCAGTCAACCATGATGCTGCCTTTTGAAGTGTGGCATTACCAGGAACATAACCTTATCAATGTAGGAAATGCCTTCCAAAAATCACATTGGTCACAAAGCTCAATTCCCCCCGCAAGCCATTTTTTTAAAAAAATTCATCAATTTGACCCTTTGATAAAAACATGTGGAGAAATCATTCTTGAATCCAAAGGTTTTATTTCCTATCTCACTTGAGTTGCAGAAAACATAGCTGGGAAAAGAGCTGATCTGGCTTGCATGGAGGTGCCATCTGGAAAGCCTGGTCCATGCAATCCCACCTAGAGCCCAATAAATTGGCTATTTTGTGCCTCTTTCCAAAGCATAGTCACCTCTTTGTTTTTCCAAAATGATCCTGCTTCAACATTCTTCAACAATCAAGTGCAATCTGTCTTGCAATGTGTCCCTTCCTGCCAAGTTGGTAACTACCAAAATTCTCTCTGCCAAGAAGTAATTGATCAAAACATTGCATCTCCCTTGCTTCCTTTCTTCTCTTCAGCCTCGATGGTATAGTTTCCCATACCATTCAGCTGTCGTGTCCATCTGTATATAGTACCTGTGGAACTGAGTACTTTTTGTTTAGCTTGCCTTGTGTGCTTTCATTTGTCACGTTCCAAATCTTATTATTTATGTGGATGCACAAAGCATCTTTTGTGGATCTCAGACTCCACAGCTTCATCTGGACAATATTTTCCTGGCAGAGTTGCTCTCCATCATCCTCTCAGTACCCATTACTCATCACTGCCTCCAGAGCTTCATTTCCATTGTCTTTTCCTCATCGAGATGTAGTCCCAACCATCATTGGCTTTTATCACTTGCACTGTTGGCATTTGCAAAGGTGTTTGAGAAGCCCATTTCCTTCTTTGAGTCTTATTGGCAAAGAACAGAAATCCTTGCATGGGAGAAGGCTTCTATTAGAGGAATGTTATACAACTTTATAATAATTCTGAGTCAAATGCATTATAAGGGTTTGCTATATATTGCTTGGTTATGGACCCAGTCTTGGCCTCCTCATGATTTTTTTCAAGCTTCATTGCTATTTGGTGCCATACCTGCATCCGTAGTCTGCTGTCTTTGCCACTTCTGCCTCCACCTTAGTCTGCATTTCCTTCACTAATGGCGAATGAAGAAAAAAGTCAATATGTTTATTTTCCAAAATAGCCACAAATGATGGCCTTCAATGTTTTGAAAGCATCAAGAATGTGACAAACTTTCAATGATTTTGCCAAGAAAGTGCATTCCTACTTTGGGCTCCATTTTATTTTGTTATCTGGCATGACAAAGTTGCTATAGTTTTAAGGAGAAACAACTATAGTATGAAGCATAATACATAAAGAGAAATAGTTAACATTTTCTTGCTTTTCCCCTATGTTTATATACATGGGATCAAAGCTGTGGTTTTTTCTCTGAAATATATGAAAGCCCCCAGGAAGATATATTTGTTGGAAGTCAAACTTTCTCCTAAAACAGAAAAGATTTGGACGGATGATTTCCATTTTGCCAAGAAAATGATTTGAATTTCAAAACTCAGAGCCATTTTTTTCCAATCTTCTGCTGTCATGATGAACATATAAAATGTGCATGTGCATAATAATATACCATGTTAGCATGTGATGTTTTATGTGATTCTATGTAGACATTGGGAGAGGCCTCTTCTGTTATATCTTCCTTTTGTGTGAGAACTGGCTCTAGAACATTCAATAGGTCATGAGTGGAAATGGGAGCAAATGCTCTTCATGAGTCATGATGGGGAACTAAAGAAATAAAGCAGTTAGGGTGTATGCTGGCATATGCTCATTCACACAACTGCTGTCTAAGAAGCACCATTAGTTTTCTGGCTGGCGACCAACTTTTTAAATTCATTGGCTTAAACCTTTCTCAACAGCCAAATGGTCCCATTCTTATTAAATCTCAAAGTAGAAGATGCATTTGGGAGCCAATTCAGCTCAACTCGGTTGCTAAGGGGTAACAGTAAAGAGGAAAAAATAATTTAAAAATGAGTAGAGTGATAGCTCTAGCTGGGGGTAGAGTGTCAGCCCACAGACTGAAGGGTCCTAGGTTCAATTCCGACCAAGGGCACATACCTTAGTTGTAGACTCAATCCCCAGCCCTGTTTGGGGCATATGTGGGAGGCAATTAATTAATGTGCCTTTCTCACCTCAATGTTTCTCTCTGTCTCTTTCTCTCCCTTCCACTCTCTCTAAAAAAGCCAATGGAAAAATTTCCCCTGGTGAGGATTAACAACAACAAAAAGAGTAAAGTGATAGAGATATTAAAGTGAAAGCAGAGGACACAAAGGCCAGAAGATTAAAACAGTCTCTTAGTTTATAAACTGGCTTTGTTTGCTTAGTTTGGCGTTTGCTTATTAAATCTCTTAAGCCAGTTGACATGCACTTTGGGAAAAGAAATGTTAAAAGAAGAAGAAAAAGAGAGAGAAGGAAGGAAGGAAGTGGCATGAAAGAGGGAAGATAAAACAAGGGAAAGATAAACTTAATCATAGTACATCATAAATGTGTTTGGTGCAGGTAAGAGCTATTAAATATGACAGCATTATATTCACCATGGGAGAAAAGTTGAGCCAAAATGTTTCAAGTATGTAAATACATTTTGAATACAAATAAGTTCCAATGCCATGATATGGAAATTACCTGTATATTTGATTGTCATGTTTTTAATTAATTTTTGTTGATTAGGTTTCAGAGGATTTAAAGGGTTCTTTTACATTTAAAAACAAAGAGGTACACAAAGTTCTGGAGAAATCAAACCCATCTACAACCTTCAATTATCTTTTCCTACCCAAAGACTTATACTTTATTCATTATTCTGAACAAGATTAGAAACACTGATGTAGGATTTTAGAACATAGAATGCTGAACATCAGCATTCTGATAAAACTGAAAAATTCTACTTAAAAAAAAAAAGTTCAAATACAATAGGAGCTCCATTATAACAATGAAGCCAGAACACAAGAGCAATATCCCTGCTCTGGGCAGGAGTTCGATGCTCAGATCAGAGATGGAGGGACTTTAATATAACTTAGAGCTAACTCCACAAAAAAATATTAGAAATTTAATAAATTTCGTTGTATATGCATGTTCTTTTTTTCAAAAAATATGTTTTTATTGATTATTTAGAGAGAGAGAGAGACGAAGGAGGAAGATTATATATATATAATGGCCTTGACTTACAAGTTTAATTCATTCTGAGACCGAGCTCATCAAGGAGCTTGCTAACTCAAATTACTCTATCAACTCAATGCAAAAAATCGGGGAGAGACAGTTGGTATCTCCAAAAACTCGTTAGTCGTGACAGTCATAAGTCAAGGCCTCACTGCATACCTTATACTTTATTCATTATTAGAAAATATTAGAAATTTAATAAATTTCATTGTATATGCATGTCCCTTTTTTCAAAAATATGTTTTTGATTAGAGAGAGAGAGATGAAGGGGGAAGGAGGGAGAGGGAAAGGAAAAACACCAATCAGTTGTCTCCCTTATGCACCCTGTCCAGGGATTGAACCTGCAACCTGGGTATGTACCCTGACTGGGAATCGAACCAGCAGCAACCCTGCAGTGCATGGGATGAAGCTCAACCAAGTCACACTGCCCAAGGTTGCATATATATTTTTGATACTAACAAAATGTAGAAACACAGTTTAGAAGTGAATAATGTTAGTTCCCTAAGTCCTCAAGCTGATTAAATGGAGCCCTAACCTGTTCCTGAGGGATTGAGCAACTGCCCTAATGTGCACTTTTGTTCTTTGCCTTTTAAATCTCTCCTTTCCAAACTTAAAACTATTTCAATTGGGTTATGGAGAGAGGCTTGACAAGGCGAGCAAGTACAGTTTGCGACATTGATAGGATTTGAATTGGCAAAGAGAACATTGGAGAATAGGGGTTAATTGCAGTCATTTGTACCACCAATATTTCATGTCATTAAAAAAAATTAAACTCAGCTAAAATCAACATGAATAGTTATGGTAATTAATGAAAAACATTCAGAAAAATACAGGAACTGATAATATTCAAATCTTCCCTAACATTGGCATGTAATCAAAGATATGTATGTGGATCTGCACACATACACACACACACACACATATACACACATATACACACATATATGTATGTATGTAAAAATTGTGGTTTGTTGAGATGAAAGTTGCATTCCATTTGAAAAGTTCCGTTTTTTCTCAATAAAATGTGTATTTTGAATTGAGATGAAACAGTCATTTGAAATAAGCATTGTACCTGGTTATGTAGATCTGTACTTTAAGCAACTTTTTTGAGAATCTTGTTTTTATTTCTTCTGATCATCTTTACTGATCAAAGTGTAGTAGTAATGGAAAAAAATCTAAATTTCTAGCTATTTTAATTAGGGTTTGGAATGCATTTTTGTGCTCATTTCATCAGAGGGGTATGTGCTTAGGGGATTTACTGCAGTTCCAAAGAATTTTATCCAGATCTTTCAGAGGGTAGGCCATTAAGTAAAATAAGCCTTACGTGGTTTTTCACTGCAAACTCGTTGCCCCAGTGTTATAAAAGTGACATTTAACAAACTCCAGGCATTATTTTGGGAAGAAATGTAAAAACCTCTTTTGGGTTTCAGTTATCACTGAAAACTTTTGTCTATTGCACCACACCTGTGTAGGTGTCTCCCCTGATAGTTCTGTGCAAGGGAGGATGGTGTACTGCTCTAAGAAGTGGCTTTTCAGTCAAATACAGTGGGGCCTTGACTTACAAGTGTCCCGACTAACGAGTTTTTGGAGATACCAGCTGTCTCTCGGCTGATTTTTTGCATTGAGTTGATAGAGTAATTTGAGTTAAGGAGCTCCTTAACGAGATTGGTCTCAGAATGAGTTAAACTCGTAAGTCAAGGCCCCACTGTACTCAATGATAGGAACCCAACACTTACCAATATGATCCATTCTATTCATTGAAAGATATCACTTATTCATTGATGGAATTAAACCAGTTGGCTATCTTATTGAATTAGAATACTTTATATTCTAACTAGAGGCCCGATGCACAAAATTCATGCAAGAGGCTTGGCCCTCACAGCCCTGGCTGCCTCATGGACCCACCCCTCTACCCTCCACCCACTGGACATTCTGGAAGGTCATTCTGCTGTCCAATATAATTAGCATATTAGCTCTTTATTACATAGGATGCTGTCATCCCAGAAAATAAGAAAACAGACTCTAACTAGGACATGAACCAAGCATATAACTCCCTTTATCTTACCTTGAGGGGGAGACGAATTGACCTAACATGGATCTACTCAGTAGATTGATTGGATTGCATCACCTGAACTTATGGGCTGAGAAGTTTTTATTTTAGTTTTGAGGGCATTATTACTTGTAAGAGTAGAAAGAGTTAGTGGCTTTAAGAAGACATTTTTGCCTCAGCTATTTCTGCCTCAGAAATGTCAATGCCATTACCTGTCATTCAGTCAATGAACTTTCATTCATTTGGGTTTTAGAAGTTTTATAAAGCTTTGAAAATCCTCTAGTTAAAAGAAGGAAGGCAAGTAATTTACATCTAAATTTATTAGCAATTAATGCCTTAGATTTCAGTTAATATTCTGAGAATTATGGGGCATGCAGGAGGCAGGCAATGAATGATAATATTTTTTGAAAACTTGAAAATTAGACACGAGAGATACCTTGCCTAGGTGAGGGACAATGATATACATTTTAATATCTGTGAAACACTGGCAACCCTATTTAAGAAGTAATGACTTATAACATTTTCTCATAAGACATTATTCTAAACTTTTAGTATATTTTTAATTATGCCAGAGAGGAAGGGAGAGAGAGATAGAAACATCAATGATGAGGGAGAATTATTATTGGCTGCCTCCTGCATGCCCCACACTGAGGATCAAGCCCGCAACCCAGGCATGTGCCCTTGACCGGAATCGAAACCTGGACCCTTCAGTCCACAGATTGATGCTCTATCCACGGAGCCAAACTGGCTAGGGCCATTATTCTGATTTTGAGATACTGTCTGAATGTGGTAATTGTCAGATTTTATTCAAAGATGTTCATTAATATGTTTTAAACAATGTCTGTAGTAGTGTCAGAGGGGCTACCTCCTTCCCCCCGTCCTTTAAAACAAACTAGTTTTGAATATGTGAGGGCAAATCCAGTATACATGTTCCCTTCAATTGAACCAATTATGGGAATCAAAGTGTGGAGTGGATACCTTTATTTAGAAACAATATCTGTAATTCAGTTCTTGCTTTCTGGTTTTCCTATATACATTTGAATTTGCCAGCTCTAGTCAAGAAATACCTTATTTTGAATTAGTTACAGAAATCCATTGTGAGTTTTTTGTTGTTGTTGTTCCTACTTGGAGATGCCTCAAGAATTCCTGGACTGAAGGCAGTTGAAGAAAAAGAAAACATGTGAACAACTTGATATAAAAAATAAAAGATGAACTTTAAAACCATAAGCTAAATATTATCTGGGGATTTCATTTTGATTTTGCACAATTTTTCATTACCTCAGATAATGAAAAATAAAAGAGACTGCCCCCCCACCCCCGCCTTGGCAAAGCAGAAACAGAATTTTTAAAGTCTGTACTAGGTTTTATAACATTTTGAGAATATTTTTCTAGAGAAAGACCAATGTTTCCATGTGTTGTTCCTACTTTCTAATGAAAAACGAATCCTAAGTTCTAATGACAAACTAACAATTAGAACTTCAAAGAGTTGTATTTATTTATTGTTGATATAATTATATTTTCTGATTCACTGAATTCAGCATTTCTATTGCATTCCAACTACATAACAGGCATAGTGCTAAATATTGGTTGGGTAAAGGCATTCAAAGACCTTTATCTCTAGTAGCAAATAATTTTCCTGAAAAAGATACTTTTTTTCCTGTTCATTGTGCTTTTATTAGATTGTGTAGTCTATTGTTTGTTGTTGTTTAAGTTTTTTTTTTTTTTTTAAATCTTACTGTTCAATATTCTCAGCCAAAAGAGCAGGGTGTTGATGGCTGTCTCTGTGTATGCACTGTGTTTCTTGGTTTACTATAGTCTATAAGTAAAAATGTGTTTAACTGACAATCATTTGCATTTTGCCCCTACATGTTATTTTGTCAGATGCTTCCTTCAGCTTAACTTCAATGATTTATGAAATATGGCTTTGATCACAGCCCTTAGAAAAGAAATATGAGCCATTCAATGGCCCATGTCTCTTACAAATAGGAATGACTTCTGGATGGGCAATGTGGCGTTTTCTTGGTTCAGATATCTAGTATGCTTCAGAACACATTGTCTTACTCAATTTTGAACAGTCATATTTCTTCTGGATAATAAATGCATTTAAAATATTTTATACCAATCCTATTTTCATGAAGACAAGCTTTCTTAATTTAGACTTTCATCTTTTCTCACATTATTAATACTATATCTTATTTGATTGCTTTTCTCTGACTACCTTCATCTGTGCAGATGCCTTACTCTTAATGAACTTGACTTCCTGGAACTCTGGCTAGGTGTTCTGTCAAATCTGCACAACTTGTCTCATGACCCCTTTCATCCATTTCCTTTTGCAAATCTGTCTTGCAAATGAGAGATAATAATATCCTGGAGAAGTTCCAGTCAGCATCATCTTCTAAGAACCATGTACTCTTTTAAACCTAAGGTTCTGTATGTGAGAGAGTATCATAAAACCAACTCAAAACATAATATTTTTATCTAAGAGCTCCTGGTTCAAATCTGTTGCTATCAAAATCGGATTCTCTCTTGTAATTTCTCTTTAATAGCATTTTGAGCAAATGGAATTCCACTGCCTGATTATGTCTTCCCTGGTGAATTTCTTTGTAAATAACTAGGCAGGTCATTCTTTCGGAGTGTACACATTATTCGACCTGACTTTTCTCAATCCTTTTCACCAAGAAATAAAATAAAACAAAAGACTTTGCTTTCAACAAACAAAAAAAATGCAAAATCAACCCTACATCTCTCTGGTCAGAGTTAGTTATACTCATGACTTCAGTAATGGGGTCTCTTGACTGAAAAAATCTTGCAATTACTTCATATCTTGTCTTGAAGGGCGAACTAATCCATTCAGGTAATGCCATAAAAAGCATGCATCTAATCCACAATTGCAGTAAGACTTGGTTTTTATAAACAATGTCAAGAAGCTAGATCCTAAGAATAGTTGGAAATTATTTGATCCCAGCGTTGCATTCTTTGTCAAAGAAAGCTTTGTTATTTTAACTAATATAACTAAAGACATCGCATTCAAACATACTAAAATGTCAGCACAGTTCACCATCGGCATCCTTTTGATGCAGCCTAGTTTTGCATTGGGTTCCTGAAGTCAGGCTCCAGTTTCCAAATAAACAACACATAACCAATAAGAAATAACAATAGATTAAAATCTAATTCCAGTTCATTTTAATAAAGTGTTTAACTCCATTTTTTAATATCTTAACATAGGGGGAAAGGTACCTTCTTTGTTAGGTGGTAAAAATCTTAAAGTTAATGGAAAACGGGGAAGTGCATCATTACTCTTGAAATAATGAGCTTTAAATTTTGTATGAAAGGTGCCATGATACAAATAAGTTTATAATAAATAATAATCATTTGAAATAGAGAAATAATGATAATGGCAAAAAAATCAAGAAATTTTTAAAACCAATGGTTTCATTATAAAGTGTAAAAAAAACAAGGGTAGGCCAACTAGTCAGTGATCCAATATGTAAAAATGTGAAGACAATAAGACTGTATAGGGCCATTAATTGGGAAATCTCATGCAACAAAAACTTCTAAATATAGAAGTTGAATTTAGACTTGGAATTAATAAAATGGAAATAGAATAAGGAAAATATAAACAGAGTATTATTGTTTTTCTAATAATATTAGTACAGAAAAAGTCAAATATAAGGAAATTTTTTTTCTCATGGCCAGATATTTTTTTTCTGTTCAATTGTCTTTGATTCTCTCACCATATTCTTTAAATGTCATTAGCATTCATTTTGAAGTAAAAGATGAGAGTAATGTTGCCAAATCTGTAATGAGTTTGAATTTTATAGCTTCTGTGTTTCAAAATACTCTCTAATTTGTCAATTTTGCTTAATTTTAAATTGTGATTACCAAATACTCTTTATCTATTCAGTGAGTTAAGGATGACAGAACTAGAAATAGAACTATACTGACTTAAAACAGAAGGAAATAATTCCAAATTGGGAATTTCATCTGCATACAGAAACAGCCAACTAGGCATCACTCATTTATTATGCCATGAATTACAGCTGTTATTTTGAATCTTTATTTTTACTAAAATATTTTCTATGGCGAGAGATATCTGGCTTCTGGGTGTGGATGGTTTCTGGACCTCCCTGCTCTTCAATATCACCCCTTCCATTTACAGTGGGGCCTTGACTTACGAGTGTCCTGACTAACAAGTTTTTTGAGATTCCAGCTGTCTCTCGGCCGATTTTTTGCATTGAGTTGATAGAGTAATTTGAGTTAATGAGCTCCTTAATAAGCTCGGTCTCAGAATGAATTAAACACATAAGTCAAGGCCCCACTGTATTTTATTGTAATAACCAATTGACAACTTAGAATAGTTCACATTTTAAACTTCTAAATCTTCATTTGTAAAAAACAAACAAAAAAAAAACCAGTTCTCTCCACATAATTTTCCATCTTAGCTGGTTAAAAAAATAGATTCAGAGGTATAACTAGATGACTATAGCAGAACTGCATGTGACAAAAATGTCTGGTCACTTCGCATCACTGAGTCACAAAACTTGACCTCTTAGAGCAGCAGTGCAGGGAATCTTATGACTGTAGAAATCATGCTGTGTTTGGTTTTTCTCCAGTTTTGAAGGCGGACCCCCTTTATATGTATGTGATAGTCAGTATACATGGAAAAATTTAGTCAAGACTGTCGGTGATATTTTATGTCAAAGTTAACATCCTAAAGGTAGAAATAGGCATTGGTCATTGGCTTATCTTAGAAATTGTGCTTATCACACAATCCACCCATGGATGCAAAAACGAAGAGTAAAAAGAGTTGCAATTTTAGCAACAATGAATGCCTTAGTTCTTCAGTGATTCCAATAACAGAGGTAAGTATCCCCTTAGTATCATTACTGGCTGGATGTGCAGAGGCCCAAGGGCTTGGTGAAGGTCACACAGCAGGGCAATGGAACTTCCAAAGAAAGGCATCTGACACTCCCCCTGTACCGTTCCAGGCTTTAAGAGCTTCAGCCCTTGCTTTCTCTCTTGGTGATCTTCAGTGCTTTAAATAGGGGATTCGCCCCCTCTGAACCCACTAGAGTTGTCCCTACAATGCCTGGCAAGGCAGGGTGCTTCTTCATCCTCCTCTCAGGTGGTCCATATACCTGTTCAAGAGAACCAGTGAGGAAACCTAGTGGCCTAGTGGCCGGGCTGTTTAATATCAGAAAGGACCACCCATCTCTTTCAGCACCTAATTCCTTCATGTGCCTCTTTCTCCCGATTACCCACCCCCTCTTCCACATCCCTAATCCCTTCCCAATAGGGTACGTTTTATTTTTTTTCTCTTGCTCTCTCTCTCATGCTCTCTTTTCTGTATCTCTCGGAAATCAGACAGGAGTTCAGAACACTTTCACTACCTTTTATGAGGTAGATTGTGATGTCATAGATGGGGGCAGGGCTAGTCAACTTTCTACCCACCTCCCAACCTGTGCTGAGGGAGCTCCGATCAGTGGAAGCAGTGATTCCTCCATGGTGAGTAACTTTGCTTTCTAATCTAATCTGTCTCATTGTAAACATTACTTTTAAAAGCAGGAAAATGGGGTTTTAAGGAGGTAAAGATGCGGCCACTCAGGCCCTCTTTACTTACTGTTAACCAACATTGGAGAAAGGATCTACTTATTTATTCTCTATATAGATGAAGGATTCAACAGCACAGATACACTCTTCAACTGTGATCTAAACTTGAGAAATGAAACTGGTATTTTTATTCCTCTATTTCTGAGTCTTTCTTCCCATGGGGACTGGAAGTCATTGCGGATGAGGAATGAATTCATTCTGTAGTCCTTCAGTGAACTTCTTTAAGGAGGACTAGTTAGGTGAATGCATTCTTCATTTGAACGATTTCTGGATCGCAGAATAGCCTTTATTGATGTTTGCCCAGAGAATCAGTCTGCTCCTCCAAAATTGTGGGTTAAAATGGTGAAGAAACTGATACATAAGAGTTGCCAACAATTTTGGTGTTGATATAAACAAGTGAAAGTGTTTCTAATGCAAAGACTAAAAGATTTATTTTTAAAAAGAGAGTCACCATTCTCGCAAGATGAAGGGTACAGCCACATTACAAAGTGTCACAACCCAATCTGCTACCTTTTTGTTGTTGCATGTCATAATATTGATGTCGTTTGGTGTGATTCCTTGGTAGTTATGGGCTTTGAAAACCTGCTGTCCTTTTTTTCATTGGGGTTTCTGTTACTGATTATTTCTTTTATATGCCTTAGTATTTAGAAAGAAAAGAGCAACTGGAGTGAGCATTTTCCTCCACCTTCCTTGTTCACTCCTAGGTACCTATTAAACCTGTCAAGATGTCAGCTTCTATATAAAAGGGCAAAGGAAGCTCACGGAGGTAGTTAAATCTATAAGGGAAGTTGAGCATCAGGGTGGGTGTTTTGAAAGGATTTCAACATTAGAACCTGAGGCCCTGTTACGTCTCATGAGGTGGGATAAAAGCATCTGCCTATGGATCAGGAGTATTATGACATATTTTAAGAATGTATCACTTATTTTTTCAAAGTATATATGCATCCCCAGTTAATTGGCTAAGTGTGGATATTGGTTTTGAAGAATTGGGGGCAGTTTAAAAGGAGGAGTCCTTTCTCATACATAGCTTTTGTGTAATGGGTAGATTTTCCTGCCCCTCCTCCCCAACTTAGGCATTTTAACAGCTCAAAACCAATAGTCCAAAAATGGACTGGAGCTGATACTGCCCCTTTTGTCACCTGGGGTGGAGCATTGTGGCGATTTCTGAAGTAATTTTCCCACCTAAGTTTTCTAACTTAATATGATTGCAATAGTGGTGATTTCAGGTAAATAAGGAAAAAAGAGAGCCAGGGCTGGGCTATAGGAAGATCTGGGTGATAATCACCTGCCGTCAGCTTAGTATTGCAGTGTGGGTTACATCATATATGTTGGGTGATGTCTGTTGGGTGCCTCAAGTCTATGGCCTACCTCCCATTAAAAATGCTAGACCCCTGAAACACCAGTACAAGCCCACTTTCAGTGCCAGAAAAAAATCTGATGTCTAATCATAGCTTCAAGTTTTTAATGTCTTTTATCAACCCTCATACAGCTGCCAGGTAAGAAATGCTCATATTTTACAAACCCTTGGAATACAGTCATCTTTAAACTTCGTGAGTTAAGAACGGTTGTGTTGTGCGCTTGTGCAAATTTAGAGAGTATGTCATGGAATGCATTGTCTATGCACTTGTTTATCCTCATGTGCATGTGTCATTTATAGTGGTGTTCAGTGTTTTTTTAAAATTCATTTTGTATGTATTTAAGTTATAATTTAAAAATACCTACACATAATTTGTGCTCTAAATGAAACAGTGAAGTAGAACAGAAGTTGCATTAATTTGGGATCTGAACACTGGTCCTATTTCTGTCACTGCCTAATTAGGTAACAACATAAATTACTTAAGTCTTTTGGGCCCCTGTTTTCTCATCTGTAAAATGATGATAGATGATCTAATGGATATATCCTAAAGTATTTCTGCCCTAAAAATCTATGGTTTTATCATATATTCTTGAAGAAATGGTTTATGGGGAAAAATTGTTGATGAGACTTGTTTTTTTTTTTGTTGTTGTTGTTTTTTATAGTCAAACCAGAAAGAAAATTTTAGTCTAAACTATGTTTTTAAAGTGTACCCTATATCGATGTAGTATTATTTGGTTAATAATTTAAGTGGGTTATATATTTTTAAATGGACAATATCAAGCCAATGATAGTTAGCTATGTGTTGATTCAGAAAATCAATTTATTTTTAACTGTAATTTTTATGTTATTCTGCTTTTTGAGATTTAAAACAATCCCTGTCTACTAGGAAATAGATGGAACTAAGTCTCATTCAGGTTCTAACATTCAAAATTACTTATGCAATCTTGCAAAATTTCATTATGGTGTTGAGAAGGGTTGATAAGTTGGGAATTGGTGGGTCCTGAGCTATGTGCTATGGGGGATAGAAGCATGTATAGCCTGTTTCTTACTCTTGGGGAATGTATAACCTTTTGGGGAGTCTAGATACATGCCAAGTGTCAGCTTGGAGGTGAACACAGTTAAGTGTCAAAGAATCAAGAAATATCTCAAACATCCCTGTGGCCAAGGTGGGCTGGATTGCACAGGGAATGCTTTCTGAGAAGCTGATGTCATCAGCTAACTTTGAACAGAGTGGTTTAGATTTGTGTTGTCATACAAAGGACGGCAGGGAAGCACTTCAGGTCAGTGAGACCACAGAATTGTAAATGTTACAAAGGATATCTTGTGTTTAGAATTGCCATCTATCAAAATTGAAGTCATTGCTCATAGTCCAGCCCCATATTTGCCTTCCCCCTAATCGTGTGCTGACTTTACCCTATGGGATATACCTGCGAGTGAGTGAACTGCAAGGATTATTAAGATATAATTAGGCAGCGATTTTCTCAGTTACAACAAAGTTCATATGATAACTCGCAGCCACAAATGTGGAAGAGAAATGAATAAAAGGAAGGAATTAAGGAGAGAAGGAAACTCTAGCTCGTAGACTTTCTGGGATTATCACTGACAGGTTTAGAAATGTCGATGGTTATGGAAAATGCCCATTAGCTAAGGAGAATCCATGTAACTGGGGTGGTTTTCCAAAGCAAAAGGGAACTTCTCTGAGCCCGAATCATGCCAAATTCTGCTCTCAAATAGCAGTTTGAGAAGGTTTTAACACTAAGCAAAGCTAAACATGATTATGTAAGTCTCTTTCCCCCATACACATGGAAAGAGGTTACTGATTTGGGCATGATTTGCCCACCTTGACAAAGAAGAACACTTCCGTTTGAGAGCCTCTCTGTTGTTATAGTTGATTTGCAGTGTAAACTTTGCATCACATAGCAGGCACTGTTTTTTATATTTCTTGCCATCCAAGTTCCTTCCGAGTTATTACTTTGGCCTTCCTGACAGACTGGAATTTCATGGAGAAAACTGCATTACCCCCTATCCCAGATTCTAAGGACTTTGTCTATGTCATCCGGTGAACTGTTTCTTAACTTCCTATCATAACATAAAAATTGATTTTTAGAATATATTATCTCAGGAAGTCACTTTTAAAAGCTAAATTTGTCTAGATGGGAATGATGAAGTAGCAAGATCAACATCAGAAACACTCTCTTAAAACTTTCTCCCAAAAAGTCCAAGTAGGACTTACATAAAACTTTGTGGGATAATATAGATTATTAAAGGAAGTTAGAAATGTTAGAATTATTTTTGTCTCAAGAGAATAAGGATGGCAACTGTTTCCACCTTCCCTTAATGTCCCTAAGAGGTAACTTTAGAAAAATTAGAATCTGTTAGGTTTATAATTCAACAAACACTTATTGGGTAAGTAACATGTGATATCACTCGCCTATGGATGGACATGGCAGTAAAATATAATGGATATTTTAATAATCACTTGAACTGAAGTATATACAAAATAATGGGGGCATCCATAGAGAAGGGGAAGAAGAAGCTTCATAAAGGCCAGGTAGAGGAGGAGAGAAAGGACTAGCCCAAGAGAGAAACAAAAAGATCGCAGTATTATGGCATAGATGTCTTCAGAGTTGACTGGACCTGCAGATGTCAGAGATGATAGAAAAATGGAGAAAAGTGAAAAATGAAATTAGAAAGGCAGGTGGCAGCTGGATATCAAAGAAAGTTTTTAATCCCTTTCTGGCTGTAATGAGTGTTTTTTCAAAATGGCTAGAGGATCATCTGCATCCTAAACCTGGAAAGGAGTGGAAGGAGACTGTTAAATGTAAAATGTTGACTGTGGCCATGCTGAAGACCTCTTGAATTCAGCATTGTAGGGAGTAGGTTCTTGGATTTTGTAGTTAAATATCCCATCTGACCCTCAATCCATATCAGGTGATTCATTTTCACAGCAAAGTTTTGGAAACTCTACAAGACAACAAACTGACTCATTGTATATCTACTAGAGGCCTGATACATGAAATTCATGCTAGAGTAGGCCTTCCTTCCCCCGGCTGCTGGCATCTGCTTCCCTCTGGCCACTGGCAGGCACCTGGGACCTAGGCTTCTCTCGCAGCCCCAGCTTTGTCCAGAAGGATATCCGGTCTAATTAGCATAATACACTTTTATTATTATAGATGTTCTTGGAAGAAAATTCAGAAAAAAAGTATTCAAATATTAAAAGACTTGGGGAAAAGTACATTTGTGGACTTAAAGAATGCTTTTGAGAAAATTGGTTTGAATTTTGGTTAAGCATAAAAAGAACTTTCAAAGATGATGTTTATCTATAATAATAAAAGCATAATATGCTAATTAGACTGGGCAGCCGAACAACCTTCTGGACGTCCTTCCGGATGAAGCCGGGGCTGCGAGGGCCGAGCCCCTTGCATGAATTGTGTGCATCAGGCCTCTAGTTATGTATAAAGGATTACTAAGTGATGCTCTTAAATCTCCTTGCTGGAAAGGCATGAAACTATACACCTTAAGGGACCATCTTACCTATTTCATTGTCCTGCTCCAGTATAAGGAGTTAATGAAGGACAGAGCTAAGTGTTCCTCAGCTCTCAAGTTTGCCAGGATAAAGGGTAGAGGCAATCATCTGGGACAGTGTTTGTTTCTGAATGGTATTCTTTGATAGAACTATTTGGCTACTTTACAATTTTAATTAGGTGAACTTCATTGGAAAAGTAGTAAATGTATATATTAACATTCCTGTCATGATTAGAAAAGTCAGGCTGTCCTGCCAGTCAGTATAGGGCCTGACTTTTATTATGGTTTATATTGCAAAGTATATTAATTACATAATTATATGTTTGAATCAATAATCATTTAAAAGTGCTAATTTTTTTCTCTGATGGTAACAGCTGCTATCCTATGCCTGTCAGTCTGTGTAGATAGTTGTACAATTGTTCAAAGATTTAAGAAGACAGAAATATCTTATGTTTGACTAAGGTGTGATAATGAACGCTGGTCTGGAAGAAGATAGGTCTCAGATTACAGCAATGAGGCCCAGTTCTGGATTCAATCCCCTAATTGTTTTTACATATAGTTTCACTGTTCCAGATCACCAGTATCTTTTGTAAAACTTTTGAGAGCTTCCTTGCTTTTTCTCCATATTTATCTGTTTGTGCTGATAACTGAAGCAAATTCTTTGGCGGAGATGGTGATACTGTCAGATTCTAAAAGCAGTTGACTGGTAGGATGCCAATGCCTGCCATTAACTGAGTAAATTCAATTTGGCATTTTAGCATGGCGACCTCAAGTTGTTTTTGTTTTTGTTTAGTTTTCTTACCATTGATGCATAGCTCTGTGATTGCCTTTATCACATCGACCCAGGCAAATGTAACCTTAGGTGGTTCTAAGAATGTGTGCAGGCAAAATTATTAACCACAAGGTCCAGCCTTTTACCTGAATAAAAGCCAAGCAGAGAACAGTAACAGACACATGATTTTGAAGTCAGAGATCTGAAAAATAAGTTAGAGGATACCCTTTTCTTTTAAGGTAGGTGTTAAAATTTGAGCAAGGTGCTGCTGTTAGATGCGAATTTGGAAATCAACTTAGTGTTTTACAGTCGCGGGGATATTGCGCAATATTATGAGTCTCTGTGCTTTCACTTCTGATTTATAAATTGGAATAGTAATGCCACTTGGACCCTAGTAAGTCACAATTATTAATATACTGGCTAGGATGTCGTGAGGACTTAGTATGTTCCTGGACCTGTGCTTAGCATTTTAAATGCAGTCTGTTTTTACAGTGATCCTATAGAGGAGACACTGTCGTTTCCATTAAAAATATCAGGAAAATGAGATTCAGAGAATTTAAGTAACTACCTGGAGGTCACACAGTCATTGGTTGGTACATTGCAGGGCTTCTGGAAGCCTGCTTTGATATTCTTCCACGGCATGATGAGTTGTCTGTCATTCCTG
>NW_006283139.1:860622-863451 GCF_000327345.1 Myotis davidii
CCTGCTAAGACTGCAATGTAATAGCATTTAATGTGATGTCTCCCAATTAGCCTGTAAGCTCCATAAAGATAGCAAATGTATCTGAATGTTCATTTTCCCCTGGTTCTTTGCACAAGGAGCACATATTGTGTGCCTAATACATTAGCTTCTCTGCCATTCTTTTTGCCAATGTAATGTTATCACACTGAAAAATCCCAATAAGTGATTTGGAAGTCTATCATTAATTCATTCATGTGTTCCTCCCTGAAAGCATGTGACTTTATTTTAAATATTAGAGTGCAAAATGTATTAAGATTTGGGGCCAAAGATGAAGTAATTCATTTTTTTCTAGCTAACAAATTTCTTTGTAATTTAAAATTTTTTGTACATTAAGTAGACTTTTTTTTTTTAAAAAAGATTATGGTATGGATACATATAGAATTTCTTCCAAAAGAACTGAATCAAATTAGTCATTTACTTTAAAAAAGAATTTGAAAGTAAGGGCCGCAGTGCTATGGTTGGTTTCATTTGCCCTCCCACAGAAAGATCATGATATATTAAAATATTAATTCTATGTAGATGTTAAATTTTGCTTTATAATTAAGTATCCTAAATTATTAACACCAAATAATAGTATTAGTAATTTTATAAAGCCTTGCACATGTTTTAATTAGGTTTAATTACAACTGCATAGGATAAATTATCCAAATAGAGTTTGTCTCTCTCTCTCAGAAAGGTCTGTATAATTCAGGGTCAGCAGAGTAAGCCCAGAGTCTAGCCTCAAGGACTAAGGCCCCTTCTAACTTTATGGTCTGCTCTACTATGGTCTCTTCACTTTTCAGTCTAGATGACTGCTAATTCCCTGCCTTACCGTTTACCATATAGGAAGAAGAAAAGCAGGAAGAGAGCAAAAACAGTGGGCTGCTTAGCTGTTAGCCCCCTTTAAGGAGATTTCCCAAAAATATTTGTTTCCTCACTTCAACAATTTCTTACATCATATGAGGAATCTGGAAAAAAAAGTGGGGAGAGTTAGGCATAGGTTCATAGTTCTTCTCCATTAAATAGAACATGAATTGAATTCTGAATCCTAATAGTTACTGTATGACCGTAAGCAAGTTTCTTGGCCTCTCTGAATCCCATTTTTCATGTGTAAAATGATGATATTCATAATTGTTTTATTGCATTGATATAAAAATTAAATGTGTTAGTATGTGCCATGCATTTAGCACATTACCTAGACTGTAGAAATACAAATTAACCCCTTCCCCGGCAGAAACGTGTATACACGTTTTCACAAAATGTTCTTTTTTCAGTCGTCGATGAGTATACTCATCTAAAACTTTACCTTCAAAAACCAGCTACATACGTACCATTCTAAATAATTTCATCTAGAAACTTTCTGAGGAAATACTATTCTTAACCACAAAAATGGGAAGAAAAAGTAATTACAAACTGTTTTCATAACCAGCATCAAAAATACTATATAGAACCAAAATAAAAAAATTAGTCTGAAAAAGAAACGTTTTTAACAAAAAAAATTGTTGGGGAAGGGGTTAAATGGGTAGCTAATGTTGCTTTTCCATTATCTTGTCTCTCCCCATAAAAGACAGAATTTGGATGATGTAGCTACCCTCTTGTTCTCTCATTATGTCAACTCCAGTTGAGCCATTAGACATAGAGCAGTAAACAACCAGCTAAAGTCCTGCCCTCATAGAGATTACATTCTCTTGGCATTGGGAGTCCTAGAAGAATTGCTTACAGATACGTAATAATGCAGAAGAGAATGATCTTAATAGAGATGTGAGAGAGTTGTTCTCATATTTTAATGTGTAGAAGATTCACTTGGGTAACAGATTAAAATGGAGATTCCTGGGCTCTGCCTTCACAGTTCTGAAAGTCATGCCAGAGATCAGGAATCTGTATTCGGTTCGTAAATGTTTCTCACGCACCTGACTCATGGATCACTCTTCAAAAAATACAGGTCTAGGAAACAGGGAGGAAAGCTCTATGAGCTTTGGTGAGAGCTTTCCAGGATTTGGCATCAGTTTCAGCCCTTTCCTAAGAAACCTCTCGACTTGCTCCATTAGGCTATGTTAGCCTTGCCTAGTCTGGATAACTCTTAGTTTCAATGTTTGCTGTGGTTGTCTATTGTGGGATGTTTACTAGACATCTCTGTTGTTTCATTTTTCAGTAGTGATAATCAAATGTCCTCAGACATTGCACAATGTATCCTAGGTTGGAGAGACAAAATTACCCCAGAGGAGAACCATAGGTCTCATTGAAATCCGACCTTTTACTTAGAACATACAGACTATCTGAAATGGAGGCATTTACCTCTTCCCTCTGAAAGGGTGGGAGATGGAAGATACAATGACTCCAGTGTCTGGTGCCATTTACCTACCCCCAACCTGGCATCAGAGAGGGGTGGGAAACTTTCCTAGAGCAAGACTCCTGAGAACCCATCACAATCATCCTCTGGCCATATCTTAATATACCTTTTCAAAGTCTTTACCTCCATTCTTAGTTACCCCAAATCTTCCTGTCTTAAAGTCAAAGGCATTTTTACTCTCAAAGGCAATTAAAAGCTTTGACAGAATGTTGTTTAAAACTTTAAACAAGGCAAAAATGACTTCAATATCCTTATTTGTAAAAAGCAAGACATTGAAGTTAAAACAATTTTTTTTGCTTTTATTTTATTTTATGTTATTTTTATTTTTTTATTGCTTAAAGTATTACAAAGGGTATTATATATGTGTCCACCCCCCCACCACCCTAGACAGTCCCCTAGCCTCCCCTATCCCCCAGTGTCTTATGTCCATTGGTTATGCTTATATGCATGCATACAAGTCC
>NW_006283139.1:864239-881843 GCF_000327345.1 Myotis davidii
CCTTTTTTAAAAAATAAGGAAAAGTAGCACTAACAGTTTATATTTTTAAAAAATCATATTAAGAAATGGAGCAGGATGGTCTCATTGAGATGCAAATTACTTATGCAGGTATTTTTAAGATGATATTTAGCTCTGCAATGCTGAAATTAATGTGAGTGAGCCCTTGAAATAAAGTTATAGGTGGAAATGGAATGTTTCACACCTTAGTATGAATGTTTTTAAAGAGAAAGTTGGAGAACTGTAACAGGTGGGGAGTCCAAATATAACAGAGATTACTTCTTTCAAAGATGTAGCTGTAGCATTTTTGAAGAGTTTTCCTTGGCATTTTTTAGTATATCAGGTAAAGAAATAATGAGGTGGTCTTTATATCTTATAAATATGGAGGTGATTTAACTTTGTCAAAGGCTAGATTCACAGGGACTCCAAGGTAGGGATTGTGCCTTGAGGAAACTTTCATCTTAATACTAAGCATGATTTTAGTAGGGGCAAGTGACTGTACCAGACGCTCTCTGGCCCTTTAATGTTTATCTTTCTTCACTGGTGAAAAGTTGTGATTTTCTCAGAAGTTCATGAAGTACTTTTATTTTTCAAAGAAAATTCCTAATATCGTAGATTTGAGGCTTGCTTTAAAGGGACCCACTGATACTTTTCTATGATTTGTGGCAATACTGTTATGCATTTTCAGTCTTTTGAGGATAGTCTGGCCTTTAATCTGTGGTTTTGAAAATTCCTTGTATAGCTCAACCTCTTTTGCAAAGGAACAGACAATATGTTGTCCAGCTGTAGAGGTACTCTGTTGGACCAAAGAGATGATATTTCCAGTTTTAGATGGAACGGTCTGGTGCTTTGGCTGCATTTTCCCTAAAAGCACCGTCCGGGAGAAACAGACTGTGAGGTTCCAAACCAGGCCAAGCCTGGGAGGCACCTCTATGGAGAAGTTCCCTGGCTTCTCAGGGGAACCACCTTAAATGCCCTTTGTTCCTTACTGTATTCCAAAGCAGTCAGAGCTAAGTATATAGCTAAATACCCTGGGCCTGGGAACTAAAGTCGTGCATCTAAATCCCTGGTTATTGTCTTACTAGAGACCCGGTGCACAAAAATTTGTGCACTCGGGAGGGGTTCCTCAGCCCAGCCTGTGCCCTCTCGCAGTCTGGGACCCCTGGGGGATTGGGCCTAAGATCGCAATCAGACATCCCTCTGGCAGCCCAGGAACACTCAGGGGATGTCCACTTGGCAGCGGGGAGCAGGCCTAAGCTGCAGTCGGACATCCTTAGCGCTGCTGAGGAGGTGGGAGAGGCTCCCACCACCACCGCTGTACTGGCAGCTGGCCTCGAGCCTAAGAGCAGCAGCCTCATGTGGCCTGCCCCTGTCCAAGGAGCAGTAGCTGCGTGAGCATCCCACTTCCCCGTTCAAAGAGCAGCAACCATGTGAGCAGTCCAACCTGTCTGAGGAGCAGCAGCTGCAAGTGCAGTCTTCCTATGTCTGAGGAGTGGCAGCCCTGCACAGCCTGCCCCCATCCAAGGAGCAGCAGGTGCGCACAGCCTGCACCCTGCACAAGTCCGAGGAACAGCAGGTGTGTGAAGAGCCCGCCCCCTTCCGAGGAGCAGTAGTTCTGCGAGCTGCCCGGCCCCATTTAAGGAACAGCGGCAGCCCACCCCGGTCCAAGGAGTAGCAGCCATACGAACAGACCACGCACTTCCGAGGACTACACAGTGTGCTCCAGTCTGCTGGAGGGGGGTCCCTCAGCCCATCCTGTGCCCTCTCACATTCTGGGACCCCTCAGGGGATGTCCATCTGCTGGCTTAGGCCTGCTCCCTGGGGGATCGGGCCTAAGCTGGCATTCAGACACCCCTCTGGCAGCCCAGGAGCCTGCAGAGGATTTCCACTTGCCAGTGGGGAGCAGGCCTAAGCTGCAGTCGGACACCCTTAGTGCTGCTGAGGAGGCAGGAAAGGCTCCCACCATCACCGCTGTACTGGCAGCCGTCAGCCTGGCTTGTGGCTGAGCAGAGCTCCCCCTGTGGGAGCGCACTGACCACCAGGGGGCAGCTCCTGGATTGAGTGTCTGCCCCCTGGTGGTGTGTGTCATAGTGACCAGTCATTCTGCTGTTAGTCAGTTTGCATATTACCCTTTTATTATATAGGATTAGCTAGCCAGTTGCTTCTCCTTAATCTTCAGTTCCTTTATCTATTGAATAGTGAGGATAAAGTGATGGATCACTTTTCCTTGGTGAGGATTATATGATGTAACAACATACAGGACAGATATAGTTGCTTGGGATGCTCAATATGTATTGAATCCACAAAACATCCAAAGTACATTTACCAATATGAAGAGAGTACTAATTGACTTGTATGAGTAAGGCCGGTCAATTGAAAAGGCAGCCTAAACACTGGGGACATGAACACCCAATCCCATATGCTTCTGGACAACATGCCAGTAAAGCACTAGGAAGTACTTGTTCCTAAGTGGCCAGAAACCTAACACTCAAGACAAGACTTTAATGTATCACAAAGTTTTTGAAGAGAAAGCAGCAAGGAAACAACTATTTGATTCTAACAAGAAACATAATGAGAATTGAGCTGGAATCACCAAGAACAGCTCCATGGATGAGCTGGCTACATATATGACAAGAATGGTTTACCTCATTTTTAGTTGACCTTCTGCATCTCTTTTTTTGGGCTGCACTCCATAGCCAGTGTTTAGGCCTCTAAAAGAAGTTTCCTGTGTTTTATTTGAGATTCACATTTCTTAACCATTCTCCAAAAATGGGAAAAATGAGATTGTATCTAGACTACCCCAATCATACTTCATCCCTTGTCACGCCCACTGTCACGTGGAAGAAGAAAGCTTGCCTCCTATTGAGAGTACCTTGTTCTTGCTTTGCTAGGGCTTATGGTACCCTCACAGTATCCCATATTCTGTTGGAATACCCATCTCTGTACAGAGTTTCTTTGATCCTAAAGTTCCCAGGTGATCCAATAAATTATGGTGAAGATTTTAAAAGGACTTCCAATGGTACCCAGAGGTTATGCAATAATACTTTAAAGTGATATACTTATTTAAACTTTAAACGGTGCTTTAGATTTGCCTTCCCACATGGATCTCGGAATAATTGATGAAATATAGAATATTAATAACCCCACTTTACAGTTGAAGAAATAAAAGTGCAGAGAGGTTACTAGAGTGCCCCTAACTTTCACAATCTAATTGGCAGGAAAGATTAGATTAGAGCCAGTTTCTCGAATGGGTAATCTTGTGCTTTGTGCAATGTAAGGATATTGCTAAGCTTTGTCTTCCATAGACTAGTAATTAAACAGGAAACACAGGAAATAGCTATTACCATTATCTACACATTCTGACACATACTAACTATATGTGTGTGTTTTTTTTAACTATATCAATCAGCCTCACATTATATCATAGTGTACTCTGTATGGCAGACTAAAAGGCAATGTTGTAGAAATTTAGAATTAATATTTTTCATGTTTGGTTAAATAGAAAGTGACTTATATGGTGACTAGAAGAAGGGAGAATTAGATGTTATTTGATCAAGTCTTCTTTGAACATGTAGATATTTTTAGTTGCAAGAAAATAGTAAAAGATGATGTCCCTGGTACTTGCCTAGTTCATATTTCATGGGAATCATGATTGCAAGGTAGGAAATTGGTGTTGCATTTTTCCTTTTGTGCCATAAGGAAATTCACCTCCTTACTGCTTGGTCACATGACTCAACCCTGTGAACAGTTAATACCTACTGTAACTCATGATTAGCTCCAGACAAATGGCCAGAAATAAAGAATTCAGAGCAGACACAGACTATGGTGAAGTCCTGGTCAGGGAAGATGGTCACGGTGGACTGATGGTAGTATAAATTTTGTGAACCTAAGTTTACAAAAATGTTAATTTTCTCTATTTCAGTTTCCTCATATGTAAAAAAGGAATGATGATATATACCTTATATAGGTTTTGAGGATTAAAGATCATTAAGACATCAAGCAAACACGACTTAGTGTCTCATATGCTGATACTATTAATAGGGGAAACAGTCTTTGAATAAAATGCAGACTTTTATACACTGAAAGCAATAAACACAAAGGATAAAATTGTGATTATTTTCTGAGGAGAGCTAATCCTGAAACTCTACCACTGAGGGCACAGTAAGAGAAAGAGGTCATAAGATTTGTATTACCATTTGACTACACTTTACTTACTCAAATATGTCCCTAAATTCCATACTCCTTGTCAATAGTGTGCCTTTTAATAATCTTGGATCGAAGAATGAACAGGTAGAAGACATGAGGGAGTTGAGTATGGGACTAGGCATTAAGCCCTTGGACAATTCTGTCATCTTATTTCCTCATCCATAAAGTTGCAATTATTTAATAACATGTAGCAAATATTTATGGAAGACCTAGATGCCAGACACTCTTTTAGGCAAGGGTCCTCAAACTATGGCCCGCGGGCCACATGCAAATACAAATATCGTATTTGTTCCCATTTTGTTTTTTTTACTTCAAAATAAGATATGTGCAGTGTGCATAGGAATTTGTTCATAGTTTTTTTTTAAAAACTATAGTCCGGCCCTCCAACCGTCTGAGGGACAGTGAACTGGCCCCATGTTTAAAAAGTTTGAGGACCCCAGCTTTTAGGTGTTTGAGATATAGCAGAGGTTGGGGAAAAATAAATCTAAGAAGAAAATACATTTTTGGATGGTGATGTGTTTATAAAAATAATATTAAGACAGAAGGGAACAAATTGAGGGGGCAAAGGTAGTAATGGAGTTGCAATTTGAAAAGTGAAGTTCTCACTGAGAGGCTGATACTTGATGAAGTTCAGGGACCAAGACTTATAGGTATTTGGGGGAAGAGCATTCTAGGCAGAGGGGAAAACACAAAGGTCCTGAAGTGGGGAATGACTGGTCTGAGTTATAGCCAAGGGACCAGCATTTAGGAGTGGAGTGAATGAGGGAGAAACCAGAACTATTGGGGACCAGAGTAGAGTATATGACCTGGAACACCATTTTGATAGCTTTGGCCTCAAACTTAGATGCCAATCCAGTCGACAATGTGGAAAAGTGACATTATGTGAGTGTATTTAACAGGATTATTCTGGCCCCCATTTAAACTAGACCAGGGTTCTCAACCTTGGCTGCACATTAGAATCACCTGGGAATCTTTTTAAAATCCTGATTTCTGGGCCTCCCCCTCCGGAGATTCTGTTTCTTATGGGGTGAGGCCACAATATTAGAAACAAAGAAACAGAATCTCCGGAGGGTGAGGCCCAGAAATCAGTATTTTAAAAAGATTCCCAGGTGATTCTAATGTGCAGCCAAGGTTGAGAACCAATGAACTAGACTCAAGGCAACAGTGTGATGCAGGGTGGAGGGGATCAATGGGAACATCTGTATACTTTCAATAATAAAGATAAAAATAGACTAAAGGTGGTAAAAGGAGGAAGAAAGAAACAAGGTAGGGGAAGATATTGCACAATTCTGATGAGAGATGCTGATGGCTTGGCCATGGTTGTAAGTGGAAAAGGTGAGAGGAGGTCAAATAATGGATGTACAGTGGGGCCTTGACATACGAATTTAATTGTTCCGTGACGGAGCTCGTTAACTCAAAGTACTCTGTCAACTCTAAGCAAAAAGTCGGCAGAGAGACGGCTCGTATCTCTGAAAAACTCGCTAGTCGGGACACTCGTAAGTCAAGGCCCCACTGTATTTCAAAAATACTGGGTCAGAGAGAACAAGGTGCAATGATAAGATTTTGCGATTTTAACCTGAACAGCTGGAAGAGTTGTTACCAACAACACAGTAAGAAGACTGTAGGAGGAGTCGGTCTGGGGTAGAGGTGTGGCGTTAACCTTAGAGCTCTTGCCTGTGTCCAAGAATGTTAGGAAGAGTCAGTAAGAAATCTCTGCGGAAGCTTAGATCATTCCTTAATGTCAGAGGATTTTATTTGTATAAATAACAACTTGTGTGCAAGGACCTGAAGTGTCAGCTAGATGGAAGTTAAAGACTTAGTGCTTACAACTCATTGAGTTGTCTCCTGAACTAAAGGTAGAAAACCTCTATCTGACAGTGTGAGCACATGGAAATTATTTGAAAATGTGATAAAATTGGTAAATGGTATACATCTTACAATGGGAAAAGCAGTGACCAGGGAGAAAGAAAAAGATTTGGAGGTCATTATTCTATGTCTGCTCAAAAAATGTTTAAAAGTAGGCAGAAAAACGTGTTTAATTATAAAAAGCTATGGATCAACTGTTCAAATTTAAAACTAATTTAATTAAAATCACTGGTTTTAAACTATGCATTATATGGAAGACCTCTTGTGAACCCTTGAATAATGATACTCATTTCTTCTTGTCCAAATTCTCATTCCTTTAATAAAAGAAGAGCTGAAATTTTGTTAGTGAATTATTTTGTTACATATGTTTCTAACATTTCACTTCAATTTACTGCATTGTATCTTAAAAAATAATTCTTTATGAATTATGTGAGAAGATCATTATTGTAATGAAGGAGAAATGATATTAACATACTGCTCTTAATCAAAGCATAGCCTTTGGTGGGGTAGAATAGAGGGGATGATGAATGAGTTTTATCTTGACTTCTAACTTTCCCCATTTGCTAGTAATTGCCTGGCCTATATTTTGAGACGAATTCTCAGAGCATTTCTAGGATCAGTAGAAAAAAAGTACTGTTATTGACTGAGCATGCTTGCGAAAGGTACCAATGAAGAAATGACAGGAACTGGGCACACATCAACCATCCTTGCTTTATTAGCTCTGAAAGAAGCCTGGAGCATTGACAAGTGTGGCTTGTCTTAATGTTGTCCACTGTGGTTTTTTGCACCTGTCCTACTTTCTTTTTCCTGGCCTTTCCAGGTCATAGCCCAGGCAATGTCCTTCCTTATATTCTGACTTTTATTTATCTTGGATTTTTTTTTCTTTAGAAAGTCTTTTCTCAAGACCGGCCCTTTGCTAACTTATTTGATTAATAAATGTGAGCACAGTATGTACAAAGGCGCAAGATTGGTATATGCATGTTCTGGGAAACTAGTCTGATGAGCCATTCACAAACCTCTCAAGAATATGTAGATTTAATACCTGGAGTCTATTGATGGATTTAATGATGAGACAGGCCAACTTAGCTGGAGATGCAGGTCTCCTTTCAAGACTGAGGTAAAGATTTAAAATAGCTCATATCTTACAGAAAAATAGATTTAAGACTTTAAGAAACAGGTCTAGGGAACCCAAGTGTTTGATGGAGATAAAACACAGGGCTTGGAAGGTTGATCTGCAGTGATTGGTGAGCCTTTCTAGGCCAGAAAGGGCTCCATTTTTGAGGTAGCTGGGACTCTCAACTGGCTTCTGACAACAATATAAGATTTTAATGAATTAAGGCATTACATTTTCCAGATAACATCATTTTCTTTTTAATAAGAAATGATATCTTAACCAAAATGAACAGCTTTTATTTTTGGAATTAGGCCCTATACTTGGTTGGGTAAAATATTTTATGCTTCTTAAATTAGACCTCTAAACATCGTCTTCCCTCTCTCTACTATTAGAGCTATCTTGACTTTCTACTTTTAGAGCTTATGGGGGTTAAATGAAGACAAAATGTTCTTAGATATTTGGGGTGTCACACTTTTACACAAAAACCTCATTTTCTTGTGAAGCTTGATCCCTCCTTTCCTTCATTCAGCTAAAGAATATAGTAAAACTAGAAAAGATACAGATCTACTTTTTTTGGTGCTTATGTATTTCCCTTGTAAACTTCTTCATGCCTTTATCCCTAACACATTAAAACTGGAATATTCAGGCATTGAGAGCAAGCCAGATGATACTTGGTTTAGTAAAAAGACAGAACTCCAGATGCTGGATGGGGGGAACCTTGAAAAAGAAAGTAAAAGAGGACTTAGAAATATAATTTTAAAGATACCTTTTTTTTAAATGATGATTTAAGGAAAGATAAATCATAGTAATAATAAACACTAAGATTTACTAAGGGCCTACCATTTTCTAATCTAATCCTAGCTTAAAGGATATGATCTCATTTAGTACCTAAATACTTAAATAAATGGGTCGTATTTTTTCATTTTTACTTTTACTTTAAAAATTTGAAGTGGATAGAGCTAGACTAAATAGCTCTCTCAAGATCACATAGTCAGTGATCAGCTTAATCAGGCTTTGAACTAGGGTTCTGAGTCCAGAGCCTAGGCACTATAAGAAAGGAAAAGAGAAAGGGAGGGAGAACAGAATATCTTACCAGAACAAAGAAAATGGACAGGAGTTGGAAGAAAGAGGTGAGGAAGAGGGAACTAGGATCCTAAATAGAGGCAGCAAGCAGTCCCTGGGGGATAGGGTTTAGTCTGCTCTTCAACTCTTCATTCAGGACCCAGGCAGCAATGGAGGCTTCTACCAGCATTTTCCACTCACCAGACGAGGGGAGGGGCATGGGGTAAATGGGAGGTGACTTTCCCCAGTACAGGAATAATTCTAAATTATCCATTTCCTTATGGTTGAATGTGAAGAGAAGTTTAAGAAGGGAGAAGAAGAATCCAGGGTTATCAGATTATGCTTACTTTCTAGGCACAGTTCTCCACCAACCAGCCCTCAAAGATGTGGTCCTTGACTATGGTTTGTTCTTCACTCAGTGGTTGCACTTTGTGTGCCGGACCCTAGGAGCTATTTTGTACAGTGTCAACTAACCTTCAGCACATTCCTACAAGGTTGGAGGGTCTGTTAGTGGCTTGTTCATTCATTTTGTGAAGACTTATTTCTCTTGGATTCTTGGACAATGACTGTCCTAGATTTGTCTGCCAGTCATGTTGATATTGCTCAGGGAGGGAGAATGGGGGAAACAGAGGAATCAAAGGTACTGATCTTCCGCTAGCTGGCTCCCTCTAGTGAAGGCTAAAAGAAGCTTTAGCCTTTTGAAGAATTGCTACATGGTGACACAAAGATTGTCTTCTTACCCAGGAATATCTTCCAATTAGGGTGGACGCCTAAAACTCCATTGGTAATTCTCCTATTGGATTTATTTCTCATGGTTTTGTTGTTATGTGGGAATGACCCAGAGAGGATGAGTCTGAAAAGTGTGGGAAAAGGAAGGGTGCAGAGAGGAAGAAATATAGAAATTGGAGGAGGGAACTGCCTAAACAATGCCTTTCCAAGGGCCAAGATACCTCAATACTCCCACTTCTCCTTTGGATTCCAAGTTTAGCAAGAATGCCTTGTTTGGGTTGAACAAAAACTGTACTGCCTTTAATGGTAAGAAAAATGGCCCTAAGCCATATTTAGAAAATTTGTTGACTGTAATTAAGCCTTCATGGGACTCCCCAAGGTTTACTTACCTATAATTGAAAAAATGCAAATGAAGACAGTTAATCAGTGGACTGGCTGACGATGAAGCGCTACTACCTACCTAAATGAATTAAGAACGAAGACACAAATATGTCCACTTGAGAAAGTTACCTGAGAGCCAGTTGGCAAATTTTTCAGCAACACTGTGGAGAATTTTTTCTTAGCCTAGCATTGCAATGCTTTCCTGCTAAGGCCTTTGCCAACTTAATCTTGAGCCATTGTGTGCAGGCTTCCTAACTACTGGTCTTTAGCGTTGGTGGAGCACCAGTTGCCTCCCTAGCATCACTCAAGGTAGCCCTGTAGAAAAAATAGCACATATCTTGTCCTCCTTTCTGTCATGATTGACTCACTACTTAAAGTTGTAAAACATTTGCTTTTCAAGATCCCATGTTCAAAGGGGAGTACCCCCTGGGATTTATCCAACTCTACAGGAGTGATCCCACAGTATTTTCAGTAGTAGTCATCAAAGATTGGTAAATGTTCTCATACAAATAGCGTCAATGCAGCTTTTTAAACAATAATCACACTATACCTCTGAGGGTCATTTTTCACTTCAGCCACCATACTTGTTAATATATCCAGCTAATTTTTATCATCTGATTTAACCCCTCCACCCCAAATGCTTTGCACTTCTGTTAATACTTATGTCTCCTGCTTTATGCTCTCACTAATTAGCAATTAAGGTGTCAGTAATAAGTGTAAAAAAGAGTATATGCAGCATTTAGATAAAAATATTTGTCAGTGATCTGTTAGTGAGGATAAAAACAAAATGTATTAAACAAGTTGATTTAAATACAGAAGTAGAGGTATAATTGATAACCTATCAAGTTGGTTTTGGCAACACTTGTCAAAATATGGCCTCTTGGAGGAGGGAGGTAGAGATGTTTTATTACCCTTGTGACCCGGCAGATTCTGAGGGAGCATAATGCCATAATTGATTAGTAATGTCTGATGTGGCCACCACAGGGGTGAATGGCAAATTGCTGCCTTGTGATCACCACGGTTACTGTCTTAATAGGAAGGAATCCACCTTTGCTAACTCACTGCATTGGGGATGTTTGGTGAGGAAGAGTGAGCGGACTAGGGCACAGAAGTGAGGGCTCGCCACAGAGGAATTGTCTTTTTTTTTGCAAGTGTGTAAACATCCATAAAGTGGGAAAAGATGCAATTAGGTTGAGCCTTTTTCTCATGTCTTTGTTTGCCTGAGTTATTTATTACCCTGTACTGGCTAGAGTTTTTAAAAAAGTGTCATTGATATAGACTCTGGGAAAAGCAGGCAGATATTTCAAATGTATCAGAGTTTCTAAGGAGATCAAATATCTCTTCAAAGCCTCATGGATTTTTTGAACATGAAATGTTCTTATTGGCAGATAATAGAGCTGATGCTCTGGGTTTCCAACTTCCCATTCATTAACAGCAAAGTTGACTTGCTGCAAAGTCTTTTTTTTTTCTTTCCCTGCAAGCAATTTGTGACTTGCTTTGAGTAGATAACTGTTTAAATATAAATAAATGACCAGCTCTAGTGGAAAGATTCCAATTTTCTCCAGGTATTTGCTTCCAATTGATTGCCTATTCTCCCATCACAACTTCTTCCCTTCCAAACAATCCCCCAGGCCTGAATGTGTATAACCTAGTCCCACTAAAACACTTCTGGTTCTTAGGTTAAACACTAAGTTATTACCATTAAAAGATGTTGTTTGGTTAAAATGTAGTCTAACCTTATTTGCGGAACTGGTAGTGCTATCCCCTCTGATTGAGAGAATTACAATAAAATAGCCTAAGCCCAAATGGGGCAGGGTTCCCTCTCCTGGGCACTGCTACGTTACGTTTTTTGAGGTAATCATGGCAAATTCTTCTGTTTTATTATATTTCAAAATCACCTTCAAATGGATTGGGTTTCTTTTATTCTACTATTTACCTTAGCCAGGAATCTCGTGGCACTTGCATTATTTTGAATTCAAGGACGGATTGCTTTGTACCTGGGATTTCCATGAACTGCCATTTGTGGTTTATTATTTTTTTGGTAATAATCAGCCTTTTGAAAATAGATTTCTTTCCAGGTTATCTGTCTAGCACAACATGCATATTTCAAATGGGTGAATGTAGGATTCAGTGAAATTTTTAATTCTCTTTTGTAATTATTGTATGTGGCCCTCTCACATTAATATCCTAAGCCATTTACTATGTTATATGTTAATCCAGTGCATTTTTCAGTACCTCTTTCATAGTTTTTGCACCTTTGACTATGCTATTTTTTTAATGAGTATGTTTTTAAAACCAGCTGTATAATCTAAACTGCATTTATTTTATTGTTGGCTGGCCTCAGGAAGTTCACCATTACTATCAAGAGTGATTGCTAATTATTTAAACCTGAAAGTAGCCTTGGCTGTCAAGGAATAGTTAAGATATTTCTTGATGTTATAGCTTCAATTATGAAAAGAATATTGAATTTTTAGTACACTTAGTGGACTTTTTGACCTGATTAAAAATATGGATTTAATATTTCATTCAGCATTCTATTATATCCCTCGGTATAAATGCTACATAATATGAAGGGAAGAAGAAATTTAGAATTGACATGAATTATATGCCTATAGTATGCAGGACACTGTTCATGAAGTTGTGAGGGAGACCAAAATAAGCAAATATGTGATTAGACCTAGCTTCCTGAGTTTCACTTCCATAATTTCACGTGTCCCTTTAATAACTACATGTAGCACAGACACCTGAAATCCAGTCAGTCCAAAGTTAAACTTAGCATTGTACCACCTCATCTTCCCTCTTATTTCTATCTTCTAAGAGCCTCAATCCATATCTAGTTGTACAAGCTAGAAATTTAAAAACTGTCCTTCACTGCCCAACCATTCTGTCACCAACAACTTTCTATTTCACTCATTAAAGCAAGTCTAGATGTCCTGACCACCCTGAAACTTTATTTACCTACCCTGTCCCTACCTGACTCCAGCTAGATTCCCCATTCTCTCTGTTCCTTTAGCACTTGACATCCTACTAAAGCACTTACCACAGAGCCCAGTGGTTGGCAGAAAATAGACACACACTAGGTGTCTGAAGAAATACTTGGATGAATAATAAGTAGGTAGGAAGACGGAGTGACAGGCTTCAGGGTAAAGAGTAAATGAGAATTCAACGTTTCAAGAAATGTAGTTGCACTTTCATTTCAAAGAACATGGTTGAGTCATGCAGGCACAGTTGTTTCTATGGAAACGGAACACCTCTTGCAGGGTAAACCTCCTCTTAATGAAATAGCACGGAACTTAAGACCTGGGGTTTTAGAACTCTTCAGATGATCATGTAAATTTTGAGGTAAGCCCTTTTCATCTTTTGATATAAAAACTTAGGTAGCACAAATACCAATTAATGGCAGAATCACAACTCATTAAAGTTCCCCCTCTAGTATTTTCTTTCCATTCAAAATACAAAACAAGAATGGTATATGGAAAGAGATGCATTAGAAGCTGAGTGGGGTTAAGCAGAGGCAGCAAAAGCCCATTGAAAAGGGCTGTGAAACAGCTCTCCCTGCCTCATTTGCTTTTTCATGGACTGCAAGAGAACAAGATGTGAAGAAACATCTGCTGCCTTTTTAAAATAGCACTTTGATATTTTAAAAGAATAGTGACAGAATTAGGAGCAGCCTAATTCCTGTGGTTAGGGACAGCAGACACCTACGAATTGGAATAGAGAGAATTAGTCTAGCACAGCCTACTTGATTTGGGGGCTGTGGATTCTTCTGTCATACGTGGCTATGGGAAGCAGCATCCGTGAGCTCATGGGCTCTGGAGTTAGGCTGCCTGGATTTAAATCTTGGTTTCTGTACCTCTTGTTTGCAATGCGATGCTGGACCAGCTGTATGGCTCTCTAAATCCTAGTGGAGCATAAGAGTGCTTCCTGTGTCAGGAGTGGTTGTGAGCTTGAATAAGAAAAAGAATTCTCAGGGAGCTGGTCCAGAGATTGGCTCCTGGTTTCATTTGCTAAATGTAGGCTCTTATTTTTAAGAGTGGATGAAAATTAGGAGTGTCTCTTAGATATAGGAACTAAGTGGAACATCTTGTAGGAATAGAAAGGCCCTTAAGCAGGGAAAATAGGCATCTCTTTTTTCAGAAAAGCCCGGTGTCTATGTGGGCCAGTATGAGAAATAGCTGCGATTGGCCCACTTTTGAAGCTATTTTAAAGCTAGCGCAACCAGCCCAGGTAAAGGCATAGAACACCAATGAGGGTGCCACCAGTCCTTACAGCTGTGCAGTGAACATGCTTCAGAGAGAACCAGCAGGTCTCAGATTCCAGCCACTGCCACCAAGAGGGAGAACCCAAGGCAGGAGGACATCTTAAAGGCTAGGAGAGACTAGGGAGGGCTGAGCAGGAGCACAACTGGGGCCAGGAGATCCAGTTATAAAGAATTCAGGCTCTGAGGATGAGACTAAAAATCACAGACCAGGTGAAATGGAGGCTGATGTTTACAAGCTGTTCACAGGTTTAAAGGAGAGGCTGTGGCCCACACAGAGGTGATAACTGAGACAGGTCCATTTGAATGGCAGGTAGTCACTGAGAAAAAACAAGACCCTGGAGGTCAAAGGATGCTTCAGAGAAGTCGTGTAGTGGTACAGATGGTGGGCTTTGGAGAGAGATAGTACCTCCTAATCTCTGCTTTGCCAGTTACTGCAGGGGCAAGTGAGATTGCCTCGCTAAGCTTCAGTTTGCTCACTTGTAAAATGAGGGTAATGAAAGTTCCTACTTCAAGGTTTTTTGAAACTTAAATCATGCAATTTAATTAAAAGGACTAAGGCAAAGCCAAGCACCTGCTAATTGCGCAATTAATGTTGGTGATTATTATTAAAACTTTGTACAGAATCATTTGCATGTCTTGTTTGAAAATGCCATGGTTACAGTATAAATCACAAAATAGAATGCAATTATGTTAAATAAGTTTTCCAAAACCTTGTATTAAAAAAAATCTCCTGGCCATGTAGCTTTACTCTTTTTCATGCATTTTTTTTTAAAGGAAGAACTTTTTAGCAAAATGTGCCACTTGGAAACCAGGTCTCAGTGCTATTTTGGACAAGCATTGGGGAGACCTATTTTCAATAAAACAAATTCTTATTGTACTGATAACTATTCAGTCAAGTGGGTATAGGGCATATGGAAAAATTATCCTTTGTTTTAATAAAAAGTAAAAATTTTAATTTTAAGTGGGGCTGATTGTCCAGGGCAGTGATGGCGAACCTTTTGAGCTCGGCATGTCAGCATTTTGAAAAAACCCTAACTTAACTCTGGTGCCATGTCACATATAGAAATATTTTGATATTTGCAACCATAGTAAAACAAAGATTTATATTTTTGATATTTATTTTATATATTTAAATGCCATTTAACAAAGAAAAATCAACCAAAAAAATGAGTTCGCGTGTCAGAGGTTTCATAGGTTCGCCATCACTGGTCTAGGGGTATATTTGTTCAAGGTTAGCTGGCAGGTCCTTCCCATCCTTCCTTTGCCCGGCCACAAAGTGGTACCTGCTCTACCAGGTGGCTTGAATGAAGTAATTGGCTTTATATTTCAGAGCTGCCCCACTCTCGACCAATGTATTAGGTTTATTCCCAGGATTCCTGCTCCAGGCTGGGGGAGCAAAGGGGTTCTGAAGAAGAGACAGGCTATCATATTTTTGCTGCAGAATTAGACACCAACTATCTGAAAATGGAATCTGTGGTAAAAATCTCTACATTATTCTTCTCTTTAGATCCACTCACTTTTCCCAAGATTTGCTTTATGGGAACCATTTAATAATACAATAGATATGTCCTCTTCTACTTCTACTAATTTTATTTCTCTGAAGCAAATCAACAGAATTCCCCTACTATTCTATCATTTCACCCTCCCTCTCTTTACCCATAGCACACAATTGAATTAACTTTATGAATGATTATTATTTTTGAAACCTGAAAGACTTATAGGAAACCATCAATTGGCCAACGGGTATAGTATCTAGCTTAAGGAAGCATGACTGATCTAATTCTCCCAACATTAATTACTGTCATATCTATTTCCTTAGTTATTTATATTTCTACCCGGGAGCATTAAAAAGAAAGTGAAAAATTGAAATTCAGTCAGATAACTAGCTATGATGTTACCAAATTCACACATGGTGAAAGTCCTGAACTCAATGGATGAAATAATGAAAACCATAGACTATGGGAAGTCTTAATTCAATGGTTCTCAATTTTTTCTATGCATAAGAATCCCCTGGATTGAAAGTTTTTAAAATCAGAGCGTTTTTGCATAGGCCTGAGGAATTGCATTTCTAACAGGTTCCCAGGTGATGCTGATCCGACTGGTTCAGAGACTGTTCTTTGAGAACCACTGCACTAATCCACCCTTAGCTTCTCTTCTTTTAACATGAATAATCTAGAATTTTCTTTTCCCTAGCTAGCTGTAAGAATTTAGGCTGTATGCACTAAAACAGTCTGGGTTAAGCAGTTATTTTGGTATCTGTGCACATTGTACAGTGTAACAGAAGTGGTTAAAGGAAGTAGTTACTCTACCCATTTGGTTGATTTAATTCCCAAAGCAAGTCAATTATAATATTTGCTGAATCATGGCTCTAATCCACAAATCCCTTTACTTCTCTACATTATTCTGAGGTCAAGGTCAATGTAATACTGACATTTAATCTTTTTTTCCCCCTCAGTGGTGAAACCTCACTTCTATGATATTTCAAAGAATTCCCACATAGAAAATATCTTTAACCCCAATTATCTGACTCTATGGGTGTTGTTTTTTTTTGTTGTTTTTGTGTGTTTTTTTTTGTTTTGGAAGAATTGAGTTCATCATAAAATACTTAACTCAGCATAATTTTATGTAACCTTAATTATGGATAGGGGACAGCATGTTCCAGATCACAAGTAGGGACACACTTTGGTCTCAAGAAATGACAGGAAGCTAGAGTGCAGGTTGCATCACACAAGGAAGTCATAGCATTTGGGGTCCCTGAGCTTGAACCCTTTGCTAATCATCTTGTCCCCAGAAGGTTGAAGGCCTGGCTTTTAATTCTCTGATGCAGCTACAGTCCATCAATTACAGGTCGTACAACACCCGGGAACCACATTCCTTAGGAACCTCCTTGGATCCCTCATCTAACAGCAATGGATACATTTCCTTAGTCACTATTACAAGAAGTTGGATGAGTGATCAAACTATGCTCAAGCGTCCCTGAGGCTGGAGTCCTATATCCAGTCCAGCGGTTATTTCTTTCCCTTCACTGGGTTACATGTAAGATTTTGGCTGAAAGGGAGTCTGGGAAATGTAGTTTTGATATTTTCCAGCATCTATGGTTCAGGAAGTAAAGGAAAAAGAAGGCTGAAACATATTGAATGGTCTAGCCTACAGTACCACACTAACTAGCTAAACACAGAAGAGAGATGGCCTTAAAAAAATCCCTGGCCTAAGGGTCTGGGGATGAGCTTCTGCACCTACTGTGCTCTGAGTTGTCATGGTGTTTTTGAAATTATCCTGAGCAACGTGGCCATATGGTACAGTAATCCAGTCTGTGAGGACTTCATCGCCTACGCTGCATAAAACCATGGAGGTTACTAGACCTCTGCGTGCGCCAGTCTTCTTAGTACAAAATAGCAATGACAATAATTGCCACTTCATAGATTGTTGTGAGAGTTAAACAGGGAACTACAATGGTGTTTGGCACATAGTGCTAAATCAATATTTCATTAACACCGGGACCTGGGTCTCCCTGACCTACAACAGCCTGGCACAATAATTGATATTCTTATAAGAGGTATATTCAAGACCTGAGAATAGGTAAATGGGTACTCAAGCTAAATAAACACTTAAGCAAAAGCCAGAACACCCATGGGTGTTCCTCTGCTTAGCTGCCTGCATCAGTACCAATCCTAAACTGAAGATGAGAAAATAACCTATAAATAGATGTATACGCCTGCTGGGGGGGGGGCATACAATTACAGCGTAACCCCAATAACTTTAATTCTTCAGTGTCTGCCAAATGCTTTTTAAACATGTGAGTGAATGTTTCTATTACCAATCAGCCTAATGTAGTAATACAAGAGTAGTAATATGAGATCTTCTACTTTGAAAAACTTTTGTTAACATTGGAATTCTTATGTGCTCAAAAGAGAGAGTTTTGCTTTAGAGGCATCTGGACTTTAATAAATTATGCATCATAATCTTTTTTTTTTTTTTTTTTTTTTTT
>NW_006283139.1:881855-883316 GCF_000327345.1 Myotis davidii
TACCTTGGGAGAAGATAGATGACTGATGTCCTATTCACCTTACCACGCAGTCATTTGCTCCTTTGGGGCAGTGCTGTATAGTTGCACAAGCAAAGCTTTGTTTTAACTGTGAACTTGTACCACCGTCTTGTGAATATTGTGCCTTGACTAACCCAGGTGTATCTCACTCTAGCTGGACAGCGCCACGTCGCTCATCCAGGCAGCTAAAAACCTGATGAACGCTGTTGTCCTCACGGTAAAAGCATCCTATGTGGCCTCGACCAAATACCAGAAGGTCTATGGGACAGCAGCTGTCAACTCCCCTGTTGTGTCTTGGAAGATGAAGGCCCCAGAGAAGAAGCCCCTTGTGAAGAGAGAAAAGCCTGAAGAATTCCAGACGCGAGTTAGGCGAGGGTCTCAGAAGAAACACATCTCGCCCGTGCAGGCCTTAAGTGAATTCAAAGCGATGGATTCCTTCTAGGACGATAGGCTTTAACAAGAAAGCCGTTTCTTTCTTTTTTTCTTCCCTTTCCTTTTTCAATCCATTTTTTTGTATGCATACCTGCCAACTTGTGTGCCTCCGGCATGGGGAAATTGTGGGAGCGGAGTCTGTTTGCATGCAGGATGAGGTGGGCTCAAAACTACTGACCCATCTGTAAGCCTGGAGAGGGGACGGGGACGCCCTGTCCTGAGGTGGCACAGAGCTGTGCTTTGCAACATTCTCATAAAATCTGGTGAAGAGTTTGTATCACAATGTTTACGGGAGTGGGAGGGAGGGGGAAAATAAACTTAACGCTACAAGAGCAAATTCTAATGCATGCAGGAATCATTTGGTTGGCAGGTGTATTAAGTGAAAAATCTGGAAGTGTTAATGGTAGAACATAAAGCTTGTATTGCTTCCATTTCGACGCAAAAATGTCCTAGCCAGTATGCTTAAGTGTGTGGCCCACAAATGGAACAACTTTGAAGTCCTATCCATGATATGTGGATTTTTTTTTTAATGAAGGGGAAACTAACTCCTCCAGCCTAAATATGCTTCTTTTAATCTGTATTCTGTTCTTTCTCTTCTAGTAGTGCCGTTACTAGTGCTCATGGAATCGATTTTTCCCCGTCACTGAAAACAATAAACATTTATTTGAGACAATTATAATTCTTCTGTGGGCACTGGAAGCACAATAGAGTGTTCAATCTTGCTTTTACTTTAAAAAAAAAAATGAACGATGATTTTGCTAGAAATAGGAGGCCCAGTGGTTGGATGTTAGAGGAATGGAAACTGACAACGTGTAAAGGTGTAGAGGCAAATACATAGGTGTAGATTGGAGTGCTGGTATCGACTATGGCATTGTATCCACTAACTCAAAATAAACACATTTAATCTCAACAGTTGAAGAATGTTTTCTTTAAGTGCATATTTAATAAAAGATCAGAACATCTTGTTTGTTTTTAAAAATTGGGGGTAAAATAGGTGATATAAAAAAAAAA
>NW_006283139.1:883524-885109 GCF_000327345.1 Myotis davidii
ATCTCTGGCCAGAGAGAGAGAAAGGGACCCCAAATATTCATCTGAATGCCCCCAAATCTTCCCATTTAAATGATGCCTATAGGTTAGCAAGTTACAATATGTCTCCAGAAGACTCCCGGTAAAATATGTATGTGTTTCTTAGCAATGTGAAAACACACTGGGACCAATCTTGCTTTAGCCTCAGTGCAAGGTCTCAATGAGAAGAGACTGAGGACTTATGGAAGGAGAGAAGAACAGTCCAAAATATTATTTAGACACGGTTCTGCTCAAACCACTGCCAACCACCACTGGGTAGTGAAATTCCACTCAGGTTGAGAACAGTCAGGTGGAGAAGCCACAATAAAAGCTAGACGCTGATTTTTAAGACTAATCATTAGCTCACTATTTCCACAATCCTGCCCCTTTAAAGTGTACAGACCTAATACAGGCCATACATGAAAACTACATAGCTAACATCATACTCAATGGTGAAAAGCTTTTCCTTTAAGATCAGTAACAAGACAAGGATGCCCAATCTTGCTACTTACACTCAACGTAGTATTGGAAGTCCCAATCAGAGAAATTAGGCAAGAAAAAGTAAAGGGAACCAAATAAAAATGGAGGAACAAAAACTGTCATTATTTGCAGATGACATATTATATACAGTAAACCCTAAACATGCAGCCAAAATAACAACAACAAAACAACTGTTAGGAATAATTAACTAAGTGATGTTGCAGTATATAAAATCAAAATACAAAAATCATCTGTGTTTCTCTACACTAATAATGAACTAAGAAAAATAAATTAATAAAACAATCTTAACTGCAATGTCATAAAAAATAAAATACCTGAAAATAAATTTAACTAAGGACATGAAATGAAAGAGATTAAACATAAATGGAAAGACACTACATGCTCATGGATTGGAAGAATTAATATTGTTCAATTTTCCTTGCTCCCCAAAGCAATCTACATATCCTATCTAATAAAAGACAAAAGGGTAATTGACTGTACCTGTGCTATATGCTTCCCATTGGCTAATCAGTGAGATATGCAAATCAACCTCCAACAAAGATGGTGGCCGGCAGACTTGCAGCTGAAGCGGGCAGGAGGCTTGCTTGCTCCAGTGATGAAGGAAGCCAAGGTTCCCTGCCTGCCCCAGCCCACCTCTGTGAGCTCCAAAAGTTTCAATTATAGAAGCTAAACAAAACCCACATACCTGCTTTCAGCAGGCCGTGGCCTCAGAGCTGCAGTGAGCAGGAGTCAACTCTCGGCTCTAGTGACAGCAACAAAGCAACAAATTCAATTATAGAAGCTAAACAAAACCCACATACCTGCTTTCAGCAGGCCGTGGCCTCAGAGCTGCAGTGAGCAGGAGTCAACTCTCGGCTCTAGTGACAGCAACAAAGTTTCAATTATAGAAGGTAAATATATCTCACAATAAAAAGAAAAAAGAAAAAAAAGAGAGGCTGGGAGCTTCAGTCTCTGGCCAGCCTGAAAATGGCCCTCAGCTCCTCACCCAGACTGGCCAGGCACCCCAGTGAGGACCCCCACCCTGAAGGGGGTGTGACCAGATGCAAACAACCATCATCCCCTCACTCAG
>NW_006283139.1:885941-886824 GCF_000327345.1 Myotis davidii
ATGTAACAAAGGAGGCAAGACATACTATGGAGTCTCTTCAATAAATGTTATTGAGAAAATTGGACAAGCACATGTAACAAAATGAAACTAGACCACCAAATTACACCATACACAAGAATGAACTCAAAATGGATAAAAGACTTGAATGTAAGTCACAAAATCATAAATGGCCTAGAAGAAAACATAGGCAGTAAAATCTCAGACATATCTCCTGACAGTATATTTGCTGATATATCCTAGGGAAAGGGCACCAAAACCAAAAATGAACAAATGGGACTACATTAAACTAAAATACTTCTGCATAGCAAATGAAAACAACAAAAATGAAAGGGCAACCTACAGAATGGAAGAAAACATTTGCCACCTTATGTTGAGGTACATTCCCTCCACTTTGTTGAGAGCTTTTATCAAAACTGGATGTTGAATTTTGACATTTTTACATGTATGCTTTAGAATTTCTCTTATTAAGTATATTTATTGTTAACTTTAATTTAGAATATAATTATCATTTACTAATTTCCAAATCCTACCTCTTCCATTAATCCATACCTTTCCCTCCACTTTGTTGAGAGCTTTTATCAAAAACGGATGTTGAATTTTGACATTTTTTTTACATATATGCTTTAGACTCTTATCAAGCTTATTTATTGTTAACTACAATTTAGAATATAATTATCATTTACTAGTTTCCAAATCCTACCTCTTCCATTAATCCATACCCAAATACTTTAGTCCCCAATATGTTCTTCCTTCTCTGGTGCTACACATGAGTTATTTCTCTGCCCCACTCATTAGTCACATAATGATTTCTTGGCAAACCTATAAAATTATATGTACAGATGGACCACCAAGCAAAGTGAGCATTAGAAACACTGGGGTTTTA
>NW_006283139.1:887444-888636 GCF_000327345.1 Myotis davidii
GAGAGAAGGCGTGCTTAGAAAGGCCTGAGAAGACCATAAGCCTTCAGGCCAGGTTGATTCTTAAAGGTTTTTCCCTTCAAAGGTCCAGTCCATAAAGGCTGGGAGAAGTGACTGTTTCTTTAAATATCCAACTATATGTTATCTACAAATGACATTAGGTCTAAGGAAGTACTTAGGTTGAAAGTGAAAGGATGGAAAAAAGATATTCCATGCCAATAATAACCAAAAGAAAGCAGGGTGGCTATCCTAATACCAGACAAGACAGACATTAGGTCAAAACTGTTACTACATACAAAGAAGATATAATAATTATGATCATCTATACATCAAACATAAAAGTTTCTAAATATATAAAGCAAGCCTGGATAAAATTGAAATGAGAAATATCTCTAGAATAAATAGAAGCAAATATCAATACCCTACTTTTAATAGTGGGTAGGACACTTAGACAGAAGATCAATAAAGAAATAGAAAACTTGAACAGCATGATAGATGAGTTGGATCCAACAGACATATACAGCATACACATTTTTTTCTAAAGTGCAGATGGAATATTCTCCAGAATAGTACATATTTTAGGCCACAAAAACAATCAATTTTAAAAAGATTGAAATTATATAAAGTTTCTTTTCTGATCATAGTGGAATGAAACTAGAATCAATAGCAGAAGGAACAATGGAATATGTAGAAATTAAACAATACTATTAACCAGTGGGTTAAAGAAAAATGTCATAAAAGAAATCTGAAAATATTTTGATAAAAATAAAAGCATAACATACCCAAACTTATGGGATGCAGCAAAAAGAGTGCTGGGGGGGATGCATATCATTGTAAATGCTTACAGTAAGAAAAGGAAGAAAGTCTCACATCAACAAATTTATACCTCAAGGAACTAGGAAAACACACAACTAACCCCATAGCTAACAAATGAAGAAACTGATGAAGACTAGGTAAGAAATACATGAAATCATTTATACCCAAAGATATGTGTGGGAACCTGTTTATTGCCTTCACTATCTTATAAGCATAGACCGAAACCCCCCCGAAGGCTGGGTGCCTTTGAAGCCCTAGCAAAGCTCGGAGCTAGGCGCCACCTCTGTTTGTCCAGACAGTGGTAGCTGAAACTACTCCCCCATTTATTATAATGTAAATCCTTGCTGATGGGCTAGTCTGTCTGTTAATGGGGGGTGTC
>NW_006283139.1:888762-907572 GCF_000327345.1 Myotis davidii
ATTATCTCGTGTCTTTTTCTCTCATTTGCTGTGCGGCTCCTCTTTCAGATACCGAACCCTACTCCACGCGGGTCGTGGAAGGAAACACTCAACAGATATGTGCACCACTACCTTCATTGCAGCATTATTCATGGTGGCCAAAACATGGAAACAACCAAAGTGCCCTATGATAGAGGACTGGATAAAGAGGATGTGGGATATATACACAATGGAATACTACTCAGAAAGGATGAAATGGCATCATTTACAACAACAGGGATGGACCTTGAGAACATTATGGTAAGTGAAATAAGTCAGACAGAAAAAGCTAAGAACCATATGATTTCACTCAGATGTGGGATATAAAACTGAAACTTATGAACACAAATAGCAGTGTGTAGTTGCCAGAGGGAGGGGAGTGGGGGAAAAGGGAGTCCTAATATGAGGTGACGGAAGATTTGACTTTGGGTGGTGGGCACATGTGCTATATACAGATTTTGTAATTTAGAAATTCACACAGGAAACCTATATATTCACATTGACCAATGTCACCCCAATCAAATTTAATTTTAAAAACAGAAAATAGAAAAACAAAAGAGAAAAAATTAACAAAACCAAGATTTGGTTCTTTGAAATAAATCAACAAAATTGACAAACCTTTAGCTAGATTGACTAAGAAAAAAAGAAGACCCAAATAACTAACATTACAGTGGGGCCTTGACTTATGAGTTTAATTCATTCTGAGACCAAGCTCGTTAAGGAGCTCCTTAAGTAGCTCGTTAACCTTAACTCAAATTACTCTATCAACTCAATGCAAAAAATGGGCCGAGAGACAGCTGGTAACTCAAAAAACTCGTTAGTCGGGACACTCCTAAGTCAAGGCCCCACTGTATAAATGAAACAGGGAACGTTACTAGTGATTTACAGAAGTAAACATAATTACAAGAGAGTGCTATGGACAACTGTACACCAACAAATTGGATAATTGGAAGACCTAGAATAAATGAATTCCTACATAACACAAACCTAACAATACTAAATCATGAAGAAATGGAAAATCTGAACTGACCCATAAGGAAATGTAGTCAGTCATCCAAACCTCCCAATAAATAAAAGTCCAGGGTTAGATAGCTTGACTTGTGAACTTCACCAAACATTTTAAGAAGAATAAACACTGGTCCTCCTCAAAACTCTTCCAAATAAAAAAAAAAAAAAAAAAAAAAAAAAAAAGGAGGGAACACTTCCACACTCAATCTGTGAGGGCAGCATTACCCCGATACTAAATCCATACAAAGATACTATAAGAAAAGAAAACTGTAGACCAATATCCCTGATGAATATTAATGCAAACATTATCAACAAATCTTGAGCATTGAACAGCACATTAAAAGACTTGCATAAGCATGATCAAGTGTAATATATTCTAGGTATGCAGGTATGTTTCAACATATAAAATCAATCAATGTGATACACTACCTTAATAGAATGAAGGAAAAAAATCACATGATCATCTCAATTAATAATATAAAGGATTTCACAGAATCCAACCTTCTTTTATGATGAAACACCCAAAAGCTAGGAATAGAAGTTACCTCCAAATAGTATGTGCCACTAAGGGGTATGTTCTGACATGCTCAGACTCCAATATGGCCATCTTCTAAATTTCTGTAGGTTTTTATTCCACCATTTCTGACCCTCCTGTGTTTTATTAGGGCATCTAAAGTACTTGTCATTTCCTATTCACAAGGTCATGATGGGATTAACATAGTGGACAAGAATTATGTTCTGTGGATGTCAAAACAATTAAGGTCTCTATAGGCTATGTTCTCTCAGAGGTCAAGACATGGGTTATAATTTTAATATGAGTAAATAGATCCTGTCATCATACCCTCATAAATGCAACTTGCATCTCATCCTCCTTATTCATTGCTATTGAAAATAACTTTATGTCCAGATCAACAGCCTCATACCAAGTGTTAGCGATCTGGTAATCGTACTCAGTAAACCTGAAACTTTCCACTTGGGAATTTTCAGGGAACATACTGGTTAATTGAATAGGGATAGGACAGATATGACTTCCTCTGCATCTTTTAAAGCCTGAAGGGTTATACTGAACTCTGTAGCTCCACCTGGGATGTGGTATCGCTTCTGATTTACCATCATGGATGGAGGAGTCTCAGGAATTTCACTTAGCAATTTCAACCTTCATGACATCTACCCCACAGGTCAGAGAACAAATTTGATCTGTTACTAAAAATATCCATCCCAATCATTTACTGTAGGAAGAAGAAAACAACTCTCTGGTGTTGTACAGACCCATTGGGCACACTGACCAAGACTTAAATGGGGACTACATGTCATCTCCAGCCTTCGTAAATCTCCATTCTAGCCAGGATGGGAGTGGGGAAGGGAGCATGATTACATTTGAATTCCTGGTCATCAGTGTCATTTCAATAACTCATATGTATTTCTGTTCTCTAGTAAAGTTTCTAGTAAGTGGACACAGTTCCCTTGGGGAATAATTGAGGGCTATTTATTACCTACATTATATCTGCATTAGGGGATTTGCTCCTGGGACTGAGAACTGGCTCCATCTAAAAACTGGATGAAGGATCATAATTTTCCATTATGGTGCTGACCTTAATCTTCTATTCTCCTGTTCTTCATCGTGTTGAATACATAAGTCAAAAAATACTGCCGTTTGCTAGCCAGATAGCTTGTCTCTAGTAGCATATTATTTATTAGGCATTGTCACACATCTCTGTAGTTGGGGCTCCCTAGTTACCATTCCAGATGTTTATTACAGTAATTACATTGCATCTTGTCTCGGGTGCTTATATGTTCCATCCTGCCTTATGCTATTCTGGAATCCTATCACCACAACTGATTTTAGGGATCCCAGTTAGAATAGAAGCATCTCCCACCATCAAATTTGGCCTACACAGTACAATAATCACTGAGTTGATCAAAGATGTTGGTGTTCTCCACTCCCTCACCTTCATTTATTACTTTCATAAATATAATAACAGCAGTGATCAACTCCATTCTACCAGAAATAAAAAATGTATTATTTTTTTTAATTGTTTACCAGAAGGACTGTGGGCTTGAACAAACCCAATGGACATTAACTATCATGCATTTCTGGGTGGAGCTTGTAAGCTTCAGAGGAATTGGGGAAAACCCAACTGAGAAAGGTCACACTAGTTGACTCACAGCATACACTTGAGGGGGGATTTGTCAGCATACAATGAGTCTGAACTCAGAAAACTATCACTGCTATGAGTTAAACCAGACAAGGGCTGAAGGGGTCCAAAGATGTCTGCTCTAAAGGCTCTATTGTAGGTGTGGACACGATGCTCTTGTGGAGCGAAGGGCATATAAAGGTGTCTGGATACTGACAGAAAGAAAATCTACAGAATCACTGATGGGTAAATGGTTGTCATCAGAGAAATGTGGTCAGAGAGAAAAGAGGTTTGATTTATACTCTTTCTAAACAACTAAAAATTGCAGGTACACAATGGATGAAAATGGGAAATTTGAGCATCTGGCTAAGAACATGGGTAAAGTAGTAGAATTGACTTTAGGTCTTACTTAAGAACTGAATTTGAGATCTCACGTATAAGAAGAATAAGGAGCTCCAGATCACGTATGTGTCAGAGTTCAGAGAGGAAGACCTCCCCACGCACACACCTTTGTCTGCCATGGAGAATGGAGTAAAAAGCACCCCGTAATTTGGGATTTGGTGGCATAGGGAAGGTAACCTTGTCTAACTTCCTGTGTTACCCGATTAAATTTTTATCACATGGCACTTGCTTAGAATTCTTTGGAGGAGGTTGTTAAATGACTGTCAACTACACAAACCATACATAAATTTTTTCTTTAAAAAAAATATTTAGGACATTACATATAATGCTCAAACTCTCCTCACTTTTACTTCCGGTCTGATCCGTGTCTATCTCTTTCCTCTGCAAAGGTAGCCTCTAATGTGAGTTTATAATGAGTATTGCATTTTTCTTTATAATTTATAGACATTCACAAGCCCACAGGAAATATATAGTCTTTTTAGGAATTGTTATAAGCATACTTTCCAAATGCCTGTTGTAAGAGTCCTGGCAAGAAGGTGAGGCAGATTATGCCTCCTCTTTTGAGTCGTGATCACCCCAGGAGTGCCCAGAAGTGGGGTACCCTGGCAAAGACAGTAATCCTGAGAGACTGAATTCTCTGGAGTCCTTGTGGAAAGGAACGGGAGAGTGTGTGGTTATGTAATAGATTCGGGGGAAATGTGAGGTTCAACCCTGGACCTGGAAAACATCACGCTAAGGTTGTTCACAAAATGTTTACGAAGTGAAGTAAGCCAGACACAGAAAGACAAATGCTGTATGCTCTCACTTATATGTGGCATCTAAGAGAGTCAGAGTCACACAGAAGAGAGTAGAATGGTAGCTTCCAGAGGCTGGGAGGAGGAGGAAATGGTACAAAGTTTTAGTTGTGCAAGGTAAGCTCTGGAGACCTTTATACAGAATAGTGTCATAGCTGTCAATCACACACACACACACACACACAATGTAATATATACATATTAGATCATATACCTAAAATTTGCTAAAGGTAAATGCTCTGTTAAAATTTTTTATTAAGTTATAACACAGGGATCAAGAGGAAACTTTGGGAGGTGATGAATATGTTTATAGCCTTGATAGTGGTGATGGTTTCCGGGGTATAAAATTATCTCCAAACTCAACAACTTTTATACGTTAAAAATGTACAACTTTTTACACATCAATAAAAGGTTTAAAAAGTACATATTTGAGAACAACCTAGTATCATAAATCAATCCAGTGCTGCACTGAGGGTGCACTGAGGAGACACAAAGAATGGTCAATCTTATCCCACAAATAAACAGAAAGAGGGAAAAAACAACTGAAGACAAAATGTCTCCGAATCTAGCCACACCTTCATGGTTCTGCACTGAGCAGAGAGAAGGCGACTCGGTCTGTAAAGTTTTGTGAAATGAAGAAAGAATGACGTGTTATGGGACTGACAGGCCAAGGGCCCCTGGCATGAAGGTACGTGGGAGTGGGTGGGGAAGAGATCACCCATCACCATAAGAACATTGCTCTTGAGACCAGGACATAAGGTTTAAGAATGTTATTATCTTTTCAGTCTGAATCCAGCACTCATATCAGACCAGAATACATCTCTCATTTTATTAACAGTATCTAGAACTTCATGTGTTTCAGCAATAATATTCAGAAACAGCTTCTGCAATTATATTCAAAGGGCAATGTAGGAATTTTAATGAAATTAAAATTTTCATATGAAATAAAAAAAAATGTGAAAGTTGTTTACATGATCAAAAGCAGGAGTTGGCAACCTTTTTCTGTAAAGGGCCAGGGAGTAAGTAAATATTTTCAGCTTTGTTGCTCACTTAAGCTCTGTCCCAACTACTCAACTCTACTGTTGGGGTATAAAAGCAACCCAGACATGACATGAACAAGTAAGCATGTGTTCTCTAATCAAACTGTGTTTACAAAAGCAGTTGGCAGGCCAGATTTGGCATATAGGCCACAGTTGGCCAACCCCTGCTCCCTCTCTTCCACAAGCTTTCAAAATATTTAACATTTCACAATTAATACTTTTATTTTTCAATTTGAGAGTATTCCATCTTCTGATGTCTCTTTCTTATTATTTTAAGATGTGTAATTGAGTTTTAGAGAGAGAAGAAGGGAGAGGGAGAGAGAACGAGAAACATTGATGGGAGAGGGAAGCATCAACAGGCTGCCTCCTGCACAACCCCCACTGGGGATTAAGCCTACAACCAGGTCATTTGCCCTGACCGAGAATTGAACCAGCAACCTCTTGGTTCACGGAAAGATACCCAAACAACGAAGCCACACTAGCCAGCTTATGTACATAAACTAATTCATGAAAACAACCATAATGTGTTCTGTGAATTGCAAATTTAGCATCAATTCACTCATCAGTGATTTATGGAATGCTACATCTGTACCAAACACTACTCTAAGTGCCGGTAAAATGGAGATTCACTACTGGTTCTAAAGAAGCTGATAGTTTTGTGATGATGGACAGCTAAACAGAAAATTAAATTATAATGCACTAATACGAGGTATGTTCAGAATTCAATAAGGACAGCACACTTCTAGCAAAAGCCTTGTAGGCACCTGGTGCTGAGTGTTATTTGGATGGTGGGGTAGGATGGGGTGGGGGTTCATGGGTGTCAAGGAGATGTACACATCCTATTTTTCAGATAATGCAAGAATAGCTCTGTATCTGTATTGTTTCCATCTCTCGCTTGTGGGGTAGCAATTCTGGGATATGTTGGAAGCATGCTTGCTCCCCGTAGAATCTCCCAGGTCCCTCCCATGGCTCTGTTCCCCCACTTGGAGATGGATTTCTCTTTGCTGTTTCTCTCTTAAGATAATGCTGAGTATCAGGTTACTTAGAATCTTTTTCTGTGCCATTGTATGACCCAAGGTAAGTTTTTCAATCTCTTTAAGTTTGAATATTCCACACTTTAAAGTGAATACCTGTGAGTGCTAAAGAGGTACACCATAGGGATTCACAGGTTAGGAAAAAGTACCAGATGGGAAGAGAATGTATGAAGCGTATTCTACCCCTGAGGTACTTTCACTTATAATGTCATGTACAATCCTCACCCCAAACCCAAGAAGAGTTACAAGTAACTCCATTTTCCAGACAGTGAGGTTGAATCTCTGAGGCTAAACCACACAGCTAATATGTGCAAGCCAAAACTCAAATTTAGGTCTGTGATATTTTAGATCCCCACCTTCTTTCCATGTGCCTGTTAACTCCTTCAGGTTCATAACATCCAAAGACATACACTGTGCTCAGTCTAAGTCATAAATACATGAAAAACAAAAAATAAGAGGAGCTAAATAATGCAAATGGTGTATGTGTGTATATATATATGTGTATATGTATATACATATACATACATGTATATATGTATGTATATACATATACATACATGTATATATATGTATGTATATACATATACATACACACATACACACACATACATACTGGGGGAAAACATTACACAAATTACACAAAACAAAGGAGGGTAAGACATCAATGGGCTGTGTTGATAGAAAAGCATAATAAGAAAGGGTGAATTTAAATTGCATTGTAAAAAAGTGGTGTGTGTATGTGTGTGTGTGTGTGTGTGTGTGTGTGTGTGTGTGTTTCAGAGAGAGAGAAAGGGAGATTCTGTAACTCTGGTTTTACAAGGTCTTAAATATGAGATGTAACAGATTAGAATTTTTTATTTTGTAGATTCCCTAGACTCCATGAGTGTGACACATACTTACCATACTGATTGGAAAAAATCTCTCATTTAGCCAGATGTGGGTTTCAATCCTCATTATCTTATTCACTAACTATGAGTTCTTCTCTATAAGAGCCTTAGTTTCTACTTCTGTAAAATTGAAGTCATTATATGATTCAATTTGTAATTTAAAATCATTCTCTATGATCCAATTACCTTCTGCATAGTTCAAAGGTTAAAAAAGATGTTTTAAGAATCACCACTCCTGCATCTTTCAAGGTTTTTTTTTAAAAAAGTTTTTTATCCTTACCTGAAAATATGTTTATTGATTTTAGAGAAACAGAAAGGGAGAGAGGGAGAAATAGCGATGTGAGAGAAACACCCATATGAGAGAAACATCAATTGGTTGCCTCCCATATGCACCCTGACTAGGGATTGAACCTGCAACCCAGGTATGTGTCCTTGACAGGGAATTGAACTGGCAACTTTTTGGTATATGGGATGATGCTCCAACCACATGAGCTACCCAGCCAGGGCTCTTTGAAGTTTTTAATGGTGACATTATTTCCTTTAATTTTCTCAGGATTGCATTATTGTCTTAGATTTATCATTTTGGAATGAATTGTTCATATTTATTTATTTATTTTTCCTACAAACATGATCCAGTATCTAATAATCCCTGGAATGCCTGGTAATTTCTCTTTTGCCAGTGCTCTGACACAGGTCTTTTTAACAATACTTTTGAGGATGATCTACAGCAAGCATGTCAAACTCAAAGGCTAACACTGGCCAAATAAACGAGACATGCAGCCTGTAGGCCATGAGTTTGACATGCTTGATCTACAGTATATAATTGTGGCAGTATCATAATTTCTTTCCCCAAGGGTCCCAGCTTCATCTTCATTAAAGGGGATCCAAGTCTGACATGAATTTGCACTGGGAACTAGACTAGAGATGTGACACTCCACTGTGGAGAGTCAAGCCTTATCTCTACTCACCAGATCTAATATTTTTCTGATTTTACAGATGGAGTAACACTTTTGTCACCAATGCTGTAGGTCCCTGGCTGTTGGAACCTGGTGTATTTATCTTTTAATTTCAGTTACAAGGTGGGGGGCGGGGCGGGGTTGAAGGGGGCAGGAAGGAGGCTAGAGACACAAAAACCGACCAGAGCCAGCCTAAACCAAATTGGTGCTGAGTCTGACTCTAGGAGCCCTTAAACCTCATTATACCCTGATTATAATACACCAGCATGCTAACTGACACACCCACTGGAGCCAGGACAGACCCCACTCGGACCATATATGGAAGAAAAGGGGTGGTGCTCCAATTCCAGGAAGAGACCTGTCCATACCTAAAAACTAATGCATATGCCTCCCCACATAATAATCTCCCCAGACTTCACCAAAATGGAGAAGGTGACCTGTGAGTGACTTCTCCTTCTCTGGAACACTTGGATATTTATCTATTTTATTCCTAGTGACACCATGATAAGTTAGTCAACACAAATATCTCTAAAGGTGATGATTAATTAGGCCCTGCTCACCTTCCAGAAGTTGCACTCACCTTATACCTGACAATTAAGGGAGCCAGGGTCTCTGCCAATATGGGATTCCATTATTCTGAGTGAAGTTAGGAAATTCATATCAATATCACCATCTCCTACCTGCATCTCAGTATACAGAGGAAAGCCACTACACTAAGCTGTACAAGGATGCTGGTGTATTCATGTATATTTAGAGATCTTAGTAAAATGAATATCCTTTGGGCTTATCAGGAGGCCTACCGGACAATGGCTTGCTCCAAGAAAAAAGAACTGAAACATTTCTGACTCCTTAAATTTTGGAATTATTTTCTGCTACTAAGGAAAGTCTGGCTTCTAAACTTCAGATACAATGGGATAAAGACAGTCTATTCAATAAATGGTGTTGAGAAATCTGAACAGATACATGAAAAATAATGAAACTAGACCACTTTGTTATACCGTATACAAAAATAAACTGAAAATAGATTAAAAACTTAAATGTAAGGCTTGAAACCATAAAAATCCTAGAAGAAAACATAAGTAGTAAAATCTCAGACATTTCTTATAGCAATATTTTTTCTAATTTATCTCTTTAGGTAAGAGAAACAAAAGAAATGACAATACATCAAATTAATTTTTTTGCACAGCAAAGGAAACTATCAACAAAACAACAAAAACAAAAACACAACCTACTGAATGGGAGAAAATATTTGCCAATGATATATTTGAAAGGGGGTTAATATTCAAAATTTATAAGAACTCATACAACTACTGGTATAGACCAAATAAACAAAAAATCCATTTAAAAAATGGACAGAGGACCCAAATAGACACTTTTTCAAAGAGGGCATATATCTGGCCAATAGACCTGAAAAGATGTTCAACATCACTAATTTTCAGAGAAATGCAAATTAAAACCACAGTGAGATATCATCTTCACACCTGTCAGAATGACTGTCATCAATAAATCAGCAAACAAGTGTTGGTGAGGATGTGGAGAAAAGGGAACCTTTGTGCGCTGTTGGTGAGAATGCAGATTGGTGCAGCCACTATGAAAAACATATGGAGTTTCCTCAAACAAGTTAAAAATGGAACTGCTTTATGACCCAGCAATTCTCTTCTGGGAATATATCCTAAGAATCCTAAATGCCACTTCTGGTATATGATCACAGCAGTGTCATTTACAACAACCAACCTATGAAAGCAACCCAAGCGTCCTTCAATAGATGAGTGGATAAAAAAGAAGTGGTACATTTAATATACAGTGGAATATTACTCAGTCATAAAAAAGTGAACTCAACATTTGTAACACATGGAAAGACCTAGAGAGTATTATGCTAAATGAAATAAATCAGTCAGAAAAAGACAAATACAGTATGAGCTCACTTATATGTGGAATCTAAAGAACAAAATAAATGAACAAACAAAACAGAAACAGACTCATAGATGCAGAGAACAAACTTTTAATTGACAGGGGAGGAGAATTAGAGGGCTGGGTAAAAAAGGTGAAGGTACTAAGAAGTACAAATTGGTGGTTACAAAACAGTCACAGAGTTGTAAGTTTCAGCATTGGGAATATAGTCAATGATCCTCTCTAATACAGAGGGAATATGCTAATTGACTGTCATGTCATTGCAAAGATGGTGGGGCCCATAGCCAATAAGGAGGGAATATGCTAGTTGAATGCCATGCCCTCAAAGATGGTGGCGCTCACAGCCACAAGATGGCTGCGCTATTGGGAATATAGTCAATGATCGTCTCTAATACAGAGGGAATATGCTAATTGACCCTCATGTCATTGCAAAGATGGTGGGGCCCATAGCCAATAAGGAGGGAATATGCTAGTTGAATGCCATGCCCTCAAAGATGGTGGCGCTCACAGCCACAAGATGGCTGCGCCCAGTCCCCTCACCCCCGCTGAGGCAGCAGGCACACGGCAAGGCCGGGCCTCAGCTGTTGGCTGCCCAGCTGCCCAGGGCCAACTCGAGGAGCAGGCAAGCTTCAGATGGCAGTTGTCCAGCCACCCAGCGCTGCCCGAGGCTCAGGTAACCAGTGCCAGCCGAGGCTTGCACTGCTGGCAGTGGTAGCAGCAGAGTTGTCAAGGCCGGGCCCGCCCCTAGGCAGTCCCAGCCTTGCCATACGCCTGCCTCCGGAGTCCCCCGGTCTCCTCAGCCCCCCAGTTGCCCATGGGCTGTCCTTTGGCACAGGCAAGCCTTGGCTGTTGGCTGCCCAGCTGCCCAGGGCCAGCTCGAGGAGCAGGCAAGCTTCAGATGGCAGTTGTCCAGCCACCCAGCGCTGCCCGAGGCTCAGGTAACCAGTGCCAGCCGAGGCTTGCACTGCTGGCAGTGGTAGCAGCAGAGTTGCGATGGGGGCATCGCCTTCCCCTAATCATTGGGTCGCCTCCTGCCTCTGAGGGCTCCTGGACTGTGAGAGGGGGCAGGCCAGGCTGAGGGACACCTCCCCCACCCCACCCCCACTCCAGTGCATGAATTTTCATGCACCAGGCCTCTAGTATTCTAATAAATATGTATATTGCCCAGTGGGTACTTCAATTATCAGAGGATCACTTCATAAATTATATAATTGTCTAATCATTCTGTACACCTGAAACTAAAATAAAGTAATATTGAATGTCCACTGTAATATAACATTAGAAAAAAAAAACTTCTCTATAAAAAAATAAGTGTATACAATAGGGGTCCAATGTCAGGACCCAATCCTGGACATTCAAAGCTCTAAACATCAGAGGCTTGGCAAAGGTGTCAATTCAACCAATTCAACTTAGACTGTAAGAGCAAATCTGGTTCTTATTGTCAACTATCTCAATCCTGTGTTTATTAAAACATATTTTTGGGCCATGATAGAATATAACCAGAATTGTGACTTGAGTTGAGAATTCAGGTCTCTGAGCCTGTCATTCCTTTCTATGATCTCTCTAATGTAAGAAAGATCCAGTTGGTCACATGATTCTTATTATAATCATTATAACTATAATGGTCAAGTGCATTAGCATCTAGTCTCCTAATGCTTTTATTTTATTTATTTCATTTTCATTTGTTTCCAGCTTTATTGAGGCCTAGTTGACAAATAAACATGGTATACAATGTGATCATTTTAAATACATATAAATTGAGAAATGATCACCACAAGTTAATTAACATCCACCCCCTCACTTTTTGTTGTTGTTGGTAGTGTGGTGAGAACACTTAAGATCTATCTTCTTACCTTAAAATATGCTTTATTTCAAGCTGCCATTGATGATAACTAAACTATTTGTAATGACACTACTTTCCATGGGTTATCAAAATCCCCTTTACCAGGATCAATGAAGTTACCTCTACTTATAAATCCAATGAAATGACATAACTAATCCCAGTTTCCAATATTTGAGAGTTAGTTATCTGGGCCCACTCCTATTTCCATTTTAACACAATCAGAAAAATATAGCCATACTGGTTAAATATAAGAGAGGATCTTTTATATCAACAATTGTTTACAGCTATGTTTGTAGGACCAGAAGTGCAAAATTAGGTGTCAGAAGAGACAAAAAAGAATCATGTGGGCCACCTCTAGGTTAAGGAATACAATCCTTGGGCTGTGGTAGTACGTCTCCATTTTTGAAGCCATTTTGCTATGTACCTACAAGAGTTACTGAAGTAGCCCTGACTGATTTGGCTCAGTGGATAGACTCAGCGTCGGCCTGCAGACTGAGAGGTCCCAGGTTCGATTCTGGTCAAGGGCATGTACCTTGGTTGCGGGCACATCCCCAGTAGGGGGTGTGCAGGAGGCAGCTGATGGATGTTTCTCTCTCATCGATGTTTCTGACTTTCTACCTCTCTCCCTTTCTCTCTGTAAGAAATCAATAAAATATATATTTTTTTTAAAAAAAAGAGTTACTGAAGTGTTTTTGATTAGTTCTGACTTTCTGGAATTGCAAGTCACCTTTCTCCTCCTGCTGTAACAAGATAAGACCATAAGACCATGTAAGAGGTGGAGCAGAGGTCTTCTCCCTTCCTTTTGCATTCTAATCTCCAACCTGTCCTGGACAGAACTTGAGAAGCTAGAAGTTAAAGGAGTCTGTGAAATGTAGTTTTCGATACCCCAGTCCCCTAGTCCCACTAATTCAGAGCAGACTAGAAAGGTGGGTATGGGCTGTACAACAATCACTGAACAACTGATAAATCAAAACTTAAATATGTGGTTTAACACATCAGAGCTTATTGTAAGATGTACATTTTACTGTAAAATCTATGCATGTGATGCATATTGGACATACTGATTAAGAGTATCAGCTCTCAGATAGACATGGATTAAAATTGTTATGTATCTAGTTTTGTATCTTCCAGATTGGTATTTTTCCTTTGAAAAGCTTAGTTTTTACATTTGTAAAATGGAGGAAATTTTTATTATTGAGCTGCTATAGTATAAAATTGTGTCAACTACCAAGTAACATAATCGTTTCCTGCTAATGGTCATGCTGTTGGTGCCAATAAAAATGGGGGCATTGGTGGTGACAATGGTGTTAAATGTTGAATGATCACATTTTCAAAATGACTAGACTCCCAAACGTTAATAATCACTGGAAGGGACTAGTAAGAGTTTGAGAAGGCAAGTGACACAGCCAAAGCGCCTCTAAAATTATTCACCTGAGCTTGGCATTTTGGGAGAATGATGGGTGGGTGGTAAAGAGAATGGTACAGGGGAATTAGCAATCATTTATTGATACATATTTGCAAGGTATGAAACAAGTTATGAAGTTTAATTAAGAAAGTTCTGATCTAAGATATTTATTCCTCTGAAGAAGCTTACTGTCTAATTAGGATATGATTGAACTTGTTCATAATATGATGGCAATGCTGAAGTGTGAGCAACGGCCCTCTGTTCCCTGTGTGGAGAATGAGGGAGAGAGGACATCAGAGGTTCTTTTATAGAAAAAGAAAAGGCGGCAGGAAATAGTGAGGTGAAAGTGGGAACAAAGTGCTAATTCTCCTTTTCCCTTCCCCCTTTTCCTCACTCTCCCTCCGTTCTCTTCTTTTTCTTCTTTAAAAAGAAAGATTTCAAATTATTATTTACAATATTAAAAATTATTTTGCATTTTTTGAAATTGAGAAACACAAAACCCAAAACTTATTCAAATGTTATACAGTATTAATATCCATTATCATACTCTGATTTTTTTCCTTCTCCATAGAATTTTAGTCCTTCCAGATATTCTACATACTAATAAAATTTGGTCTAATACAGCAGAATGCCTCCAACGTATCATCATTAGGACACTTGTTACAATCAAGGCTGGGATTGATGCCTTAGAGCCACACCCAAGATGACAATTTTCAAAACTTTGTCACTCACTGTAAGCAACACCACTTCCTGTCTTTGAAGAGAGAGTAACATCATTAAAGATGGTGTATTCCAGATGTGAACTTTCTCAAGAAATGTAAAGATTCTACCTCTAAAAAGTCAAAGTGTGTCAGAAACAGAAGGAATGCCCTTGGCAGAGAATATGTTGGGTTCACTTTGATACAGATACTGCCACTCCCGGTACCATTCAGTGGGTTTTTAATTAATGTGGCCCTTAACACATCTTTTGAAGTCATATTTCCTCAGCTCAGGGATCCTGCCACAGCAATGCTTGGTCATTAGTGGCCTTTTCACTGTTGCCTCACAACAATGTGCCTTTGAACTTGTCTATTTCCATCTGTAAGTCAATTCCTGTCTTCCTATCAGTCAACACGTAATTTATTCCTACACAGAGCCTATGGGGGAAAAAGGAACTGCAGCATTGCCAGCACCTAAAATAGAGTAGTCAGGCAGAAGAAAATAGAACACATTTTTACTTAGTTTCTTTCGCCTTAACCAAAGCCAAGTGGGAAATTCAGCTCTTATTGAAATTATTTAGGTGAAACAACAATAACAGAAACAGAACTATATACTACACATACATGCACTCACACACACAACCGCACAAAAGCACAACACAGATAGATGTATCATTTTAATCCCCAATTATCTTGCCAATGGAAAAAAATCTATGTGGCTACATCAGCCATGAATACTATGTAATACCCTACCTCAAAAGTGTGTGTGTGTGTAGAATGATTTATAGAGCAGCTTCTTGAAGTTAAAAATATAAAAATTTTCCTCACTTTTTGGGTTCTTTTACTTATGTTTTTCTTATGTGGAACACACCTACCCTCTTTTAAATAACACACACACACCTTGCTTATTGTACCCTTGTTGGGTTTAAAAGCACTGAAAACAAGGATTTTAAAATAAATATATCAATTTCCTATAATAAAAATGTAAAAGTTTGTTCATATTATAATAGGCTTGGATCTTGGGGCATAAAACACCTTAATTCTTCCCACTCCCACATTTGTACAACTGTCAAGCCATAAAGATACCTCATGGTTTTACTATCTGAAGGACATGCAAGAAATGGAACGTTAGAAAATCCTGATACTTCCGGGAGGAAAGTATGACAGAGAATATTTCAAAACAAATGATTCACTGAGTGGGATGTTCATCGGGACTGGTAGATTGGGCATTGAAGTATGTCTAGAAACACACGTACCTGGTAATCTGCTGTTTAATTCTTGCAAGATGAGTCTACATGCCAACTTCATTTTGGCCAGGCTTTGCTAATGGCAATGGCTTGCAGTGAGGGAGGCAAAGAACTAATTCAGTTTCTGCTAATGAGTAAAAGAAAGTGAAAGGTGGATCCGGTATGCTAGGAAATGTGTAACAACTGTCTGGAATAAAACAAAAAGGTGGTTTACAGCGTATGCCCATTTCCTTGGTGCAAACACTCCCATTATGGCTGCCACATGACATCACAGAGTAAAGGAGAAGCACACAATTGGCTCTCCTGGGTGTGCTACCAATATGAGCTATTGGTAGCACACCATAGAAGGCTGGTCAGAAAGGGACTTAGCTAAGCTGAATGTCAAGTTGAAAGATAAAAACTTATTTTGATAGTATCTCTGCCTAACTCTTCTTTAGAGAATTGAAGCCAATTTCTCTTGTATCATATCGGCTTTCCTTTGATCTGGTTGATAGACTGAATGCTTGTGTGATTCCAAAATGCACATGTTAAGTCAGTGATGAGGAACCTATGACACGTGTGTCAGAGGTGACACTCGAACTCATTTTTTTGGTTGATTTTTCTTTGTTAAATGGCATTTAAATACATAAAATGAATATCAAAAATATAAGTCTTTGTTTGACTATGGTTGCAAATATCAAAAAATTTTGATATGTGACACGGCACCAGAGTTAAGTTAGGGTTTTTCAAAATGCTGACACGCCGAGCTCAAAAGGTTCACCATCACTGTGTTAAGTCCTAACACCAAATGCGATGGTGTTAGAAAGTGGGACCTTCAGGGGTGATTAGATTATGAGGGTGGGGCCTTAATTAGTCTAATAAGTGGCCTTATAAAAGAGACCTAGTGAGTTCCCTAGTAATCCTTTCAACCACGTGAGGACACAGCAAAAAGATGACCATCTGCAAACAAGGAAGTGGGCACTATCCAGGCACCCCGTCACTTGACAGCATCTTGATCTTGGCTTCCTACCTTCCAGAACTGCAAGAAGTGAATTTCTGTTGTTTAGAAGCCACGCAGTTTATTATATTTTTGTTATGGCAGCCCAAATGGACAAAGACAACGGGATACCATTCATTTAGTGTTTAGCCAGGCACCAAGAAATATAGGAACAGTACAATAATAAGTGATTTCTATCAGGTGATACAAATTTAAATAAATAAAAAAAAACCTTAAACACTAGAGCTTTTTTTTATCTTGCTCCTTTAGATATAATTGTTATGAGATATGGGATTTTGTGTTAATATAGTTGAGGGAGAAAACTGAAAAGAAATTGGTCAAGACCTTGACCACAAAATCTTACAAAGTTTTTTTTTCTCTAAATAGAATTTTGTCAGGACATTCCTGGAGTGGTGCTAGGTAACATAAGAACACTAAAATCTCCCAGAAGTTTGAGGACATGAGACACAGATGGGTCAGTGCAGTCAGTCCATCCTCAGTGGTGGGGACCATATGTACTGCCAACATTTATCCGAGATATAAATGAGTCAATGCAATACACATAATAGGGTTTCTTGCCTTGTGGACACAGACTTGAATACATATACTACATTCATAATTTTATAATATGTATATCCATAGAAAAAATACTGTAAGGAGATAAATCAAAATTCTAACAGTGTTTATCTTGAGATAGTGGAATTCTAGGCACTCCTATTTTCTTCTTTATAAAACATATTTTTCAAGTTTTCTACAAAGGAATGTATGTTAAAACTTTTCTAAGGAGAGAAAGAATATAAAATAGAAACCCTCTGAGTTTCCTTAAAAGTGTAATCACTGGTTAGTTTTATGGTTTATTCTATTTTCCACTCTTACCAGTACATAGCAAATTTTTATTATTGTAATTAAATATGAATAAGTACTAGTTTAGTATATTAGTATCTGTTTTTGCCAAAGATGAACTGCCATCCCCATAAAATCAAGAAATATCTTTGACATGTTGTCTGAAATTAGGAGGGTGTTCAATAAATATTTATTGAATGAGGGAAAGTCAAGGAGGGGCAGGTGAAGTAATCTGGGGTAGTTTATCAAGGGCCAAATATTAAATGTAAAATTACTGAAATAAAATTTTACAACTCTAATTTCTCTTTCTTTGAGGTTCTTTTATCTTCCAAACTTATTTACTTACTTTGACTATTCTCAACTCTTTCTCTCTCTCCCTTTTGCCCTCTCTCTCATATCTAAATGAACCTCGGGCATAGTTTAGATAAATCACAATGCTAGGTTCATGACACACTCCCATCATGGTTTCTTGGCCATAATCATCATTTTTTATTCACTAGTTTACTTTCAACAATATACATAACACTGTGAACATCTAATAAGAACATTGTCAATAAACTACATAGATCTCTATGCTCTTATCTCTGTCCCTCTTCCCACTTTTCCATACTTACTTTAAAATAATTCTTTATACACATATCCTATATAATGAAGGCTAATATGCAAATCAACTGAATGGAGAAATGACCAGTCGCTATGACTCTCAATGCAGGAACTGCCCCGTCTGTCAGTGTGCTCCCACAAGGGCAGTGCTGCTCAGCTGGAAGCTGGGCTCATGGCTGGACAGCGCAGCGGCAGTGGCAGGAGCCTCTCCGGCCTCTAAGGCAGTGCTAAGGATATCCAACTGACGGCTTAGGCCCATGGGGATCGGGCCTAAGCCATCAGTCAGACATCCCTCTCGCAATCCAGGACTCTGCATGCACCAGTGACCATACTTTTCATACAGATGAAAGGCATCTTGCTGTTGTGTGGGCAGCTATAGTTCAGAGAACATCCTTTTTTCCACATGGTATCATGTAACTAGATTTCATCCATGTGGCTGCATGTAAATGCCTTTATTTTTACTGCAGTATATCTAACTGACTCAAGCTGTATCTTCAACATTTGAGGCAAAGACTAATAAGTGACCTATTTCCTTTTCTAAGAATTATGTTCAGAAAAATCTGAGTCACCGACTGTAAACATTTTTAGATCCCCAGTAAACACTTCTTTTTCTAACATAAAATGTAAGGGGATATAAATTATTTTAAAAGTTATATGATCTTATATTTTAACTAGAGGCCTGGTGCACAAAAATTTGTGCACTCCGGGGGAAATGGGGGTCCCTCAGCCTGGCCTGTGCCTTCTCTCAGTCTGGGACCCCTCGGGAGATAACGCTCTGCTGGCTTAGGCCTGCTCCCGGGTGGCAGAGGGCAGGCTCAATCCCTAGGTGCAGCCCCTGGTCGGGCTCAGAGCAGGGCCGATTAGGAGGTTGCGATGCCACCCTGTCACGCTCAGGGTGTGGCTGATTGGGGGATTGGGGCACCGCCCCATGTCACACTCAAGGCAGGGTCGATCGGGAGGTTGCGGCGCCAGCCCCTGTCATGCACAGAGCAGGGCCAATAAGGGGGCTG
>NW_006283139.1:907871-909844 GCF_000327345.1 Myotis davidii
CTCAGAGGCCGGCAAGGCAGGCGGGGAACGTTGGTTTCCTCCATCACTGAAGCAAGCAAGCCTCATGTTAGTTTCAAGCTGCCTGGCTGCCGGCTGCCATCTTGGCTGGCAGTTAATTTGCATATCACCCTGATTAGCCAATGGGAAGGGTAGCGGTCGTATGCTAATTACCACATTTCTCTTTTATTAGATAGGATGCCTGAAATACCACTAGATATCAAATATCCAAAAACAGTGAACTAATTGAGGAGACAGATTTCTGATTTTGATATTATTTGGTATCATATATGGGGCAGTTGTTAAGGGAGAGGAAAACTCTCCCTACTCAAGGCTAAGCACCGTGTGACTACAGATTATTTCTTGTTCAAATAGCTTGCTGTGTAGAAATTTTAAACTTGTCCTCAGCCCCAAATATATCTCTTTCTGTATTATTTAAATGAAGTTAATCAGAGCATTCTTTTATTATAATTTCTGGATATATTTTAAATCCCCACAAGAATAAATAAAATGGTATTTACCCTTGAGATAAAATAACAGCATAGCCAGAATAGGGGAAGCATACCCTAATAGACACATTGTGACAGGAATTAGATAAAATTTCAATTACTAGAATTGTAATAAAGAAGGCTTTAGTCTACATTTGTCCTGCTACCCTTATAATTAAAAAAGAAGAAAAGCTGTCCAAATTACATACTGTTAAATTCTCATTTACTAAGCAATCATTTATTAATTTAGCTATTGGTGAAATCAGAGAACCCTTGTGAAAACAAATGTATTAGACTCTCTTATGAATGGTTTTCACCAGTGCCTACAAGATAATAGTACATCACTTGCTTAAGAATTGTTTTTGTTAATCCTCACCTGAGGATATTTTTTCCACTGGTTTTTAGAGAGAGTGAAGAAGGGAGGGAGAAGGAAAGAGGAAAAAGAGAGAGAGGAAGGAATGGGGGAGGGAGAGAGAAATATTGATGTGAGACACACATAAATTGGTTGCCTCCCGAACCCGCCCCAACTGGAGTGGGGAAGCAGGGATTGAAACCACAATTCAGGTACATGCCTTTGACTGGGAATTGAACTGGGGACCATTCATTGCACAGGCTGATGTGCTAACCACTTAGAAACACTGGCCAGGGCCTCTGCATTATTTTTGAATTCCTTCTAGCTATGGCTATGGAGATTTTACATACGCTTTCCTCTCATCAGTCCTGGGGAATGAGATGTGAGAGAAATTGATGAACACTAACCCTGCGGAGCTTCAGCCCCAACTCTCCCCAGAACGCTCTCAAACTTAGGGAGGAAACATTTTCAGGAAAGCCATGAGTGATGGCCTGGGTTGAATTCTTGTTTCTGCCATAAATGAGCATTGTGATTTGGGGCAAGGGACTTTACCTCTGAGCGTCATTTCTCATTAAGAATGGGGATACTAATAGGGGCCTCAGAGTGTTGTTGTGAAAATTAAGTATATACTGCTTGTGACAAATCCTCGCATAGCAGGCACTTGAAGCATATGGATTCTGAAGTGAGCCATTTGTTAGTGAATATCACATATGATTTTACTTAAATGTTCACATTTCTCCATGTGTAAATGAATTCATAAAATATATGCTAGTGCAAATTGGCTCCTTCAACAAACCTTTTAGTTATCCTATTTAAATAGATAGATAGATAGATAGATAGATAGATAGATGATATAGATTAGAGATATCTATACCTATCTATCTATATGTATGTATATATGTATGTATTTTATTATAATTTCTGGATATATTTTAAATCCCCACAAGAATAAATAAAATGGTATTTACCCTTGAGATAAAATAACAGCATAGCCAGAATAGGGGAAGCATACCCTAATAGACACATTGTGACAGGAATTAGATAAAATTTCAATTACTAGAATTGTAATAAAGAAGGCTTTAGTCTACATTTGTCCTGCTACCCTTATAATTAAAAAAGAAGAAAAGCTGTCCAAA
>NW_006283139.1:910076-934222 GCF_000327345.1 Myotis davidii
ATAGATAGATAGATAGATAGATAGATAGATAGATAGATAGATAGACAGAGATTTAAATTAGAGGTATGGTGGTATCTAGATGTTTCCCCAGAGGATGAGGATTTCTGTGTCTAGGTGTCCCTCTTTTCCCATCTCTTTAAACCATTCCCTAGACAAGAACAGGGAGGCTAGACCAGCATCTTCACAAGAAATTAAGCCAGCCTTGCCTGTCAGTGAATTCAGAAGCAGCCCCTACTTGTTCTTGAAAGCTTCTCATCAGTCCTGGGGAATGAGATGTAAGAGAAATTTAGAAGCTTCTTGAAAGCTTCTAAAAGTTCTCCACAAATCCCCCCTGGCCCACCCCAAGTCCCTTACCACATCGCTCACTGCCATCTTTTATGGCCACATACAACAGAATCTAATCCCCAGAGGGAAAGTAGGGGAGGGTGGGTCTCCTTGTGTTGTGACTTGAATTTGTTCTCTCGTAGTGTAGCCATCCATAATGAGGCTCCTCTCCAGTGTCTTTACAGTAATTCTTTGAATAACTAGTAATTATGAGAAATAATAAATTCCCTTTAAATTAAAAGAACATTAGCAGGAAGAGACTGGACAAAAATCATATACCTATGGATGAGAGGACAGTGGGAGGGGTAAGGGCCGAGGGTGGGGTGGAAACTAGGTGGAGGAGAGCTATATGGGGGGAAAAGAGGAACAACTGTAATAATCTGAACAATAAAGATTTAATTTTTTAAAAACAATTAGAAGTGTCATGACAAAGCACAGGGCGTCTCATCTCTGCTCTAGATCAGTATCACTATGTGCTGTTTGTTGTCTTCAAATCATGTGCAGTTCTCTACTTCCTCCTTTTCTACCCAAGATATGTTGGTTGAGGGGCCTATATATGTATATTTTTTAAAATATTTCTAGAATATGTGTGTGTGTGTGTGCGCATGCGCAATTAGAAGTGTCATGACAAAGCACAGGGCGTCTCATCTCTGCTCTAGATCAGTATCACTATGTGCTGTTTGTTGTCTTCAAATCATGTGCAGTTCTCTACTTCCTCCTTTTCTACCCAAGATATGTTGGTTGAGGGGCCTATATATGTATATTTTTTAAAATATTTCTAGAATATGTGTGTGTGTGTGTGCGCATGCGCGCGTCAAAGGTTGGAATCCATTGCCACACTTAAAAACGTCCCACAGGAAAAAAAAAAAAGTAGGTCAGATTAAAGAGATGGATGATGGATGACAAATACACACACACACACACGTACACATATCAAAAACTGAGAAGCATTGCCGATGTTAAGCAAAACAAAATCATTAAAGAATATTTTTGTGCTTAAGGATTTTTCATTTGTTTCTGATGTTTTCTTTAATTTTTAATATTTACCCCAACTTTATTAAAATTTAACTGACATAACATTGGGTAAGTTTAAGATGCACAATGTGATGGTATTTTATATGTATATATTGATAAATGAGTATCAAAATAGGGTTATGTGCCTCAGTTTCTTTATCTGAAAAATAGGTTAAATGAAGGATTATTGTGAGCATTAGTATATGAGATGGTTCTGGCACAAAGCACTTTTTTTAAAACCTAATACAATATTTTCCTATTAATTTTAGAGAGAATGGGGGGGGGAGAGTGGGAGGTAGAAAGAAACTTCAATGTGAGAGAGACACATCGATCAGTTGCCTCCTGCAAGCACCCTAACTGGGATTGAATCTGCAACCGAGGTATGTGCCCTTGACCAGAATTGAACTCAGGTCCCTTCAGTCCAAGGACCAATGCTGTCTCCCCTGAGTCAGACATCCAGATACAAAGCAATTTTGTGACAGTATGAGAAATGTTGATTATACAGACTAAGCAAAGAGAAGATTAGCTCAGATATTTAAATGACAAGATGATGCAGGCACAAATTTCAAAGGGTTGTCCTGGATTCAGAGTCTGTCTGAGGCTGGCTTATTTCTAGACCAATGCTATCAGTGAGGTCGAATGAAATGGATAATATAGACAGGCACACCTTGTTTATTGTGCTTCATGGGCACTGCACTTTTTACAAAATGGAGGCAAGAATCTGCACCAGCAAAAAGATGATGACTTGCAGAAGGCTCCAATAATGGTGAGAATTTCTTAGCAATAAAGTATTTCTAATTAAGGTATGAACATTTTTAGATATAATGCTATTGCTCAATAGTATGAACAATGTGACTTTTATAACAGCATATTCACTTATTGAGTACCCATTATGTACATAATATATGTCAAATATCTTACATGCATTGCTTATATAGAATAACCATATCTTTTATATGCATTGAGAAAGCAAAATATCCATGTGGCTCCCTTTATTGCAATATTTGACTTATTGCAGTGGTCTGGAATCAAAACCACAGTGTTTTCAAGGTGTGCCTGTATATTAGTATTTGTCTCTGTCCCAAATTACTAAATAAACTTTTCTATTAAAATATACCCACTAAGTAAATGAGGTTATTATTATTATTACTATTACTATTTTTTGTGTATTTATTCTCCCTCTCCTTGGCTCTGTCTTCTGGCCACATATACTCTATGGGAACATGGAGTCTATTGTGCTGCAAAAGCTCAAATAGTACAAGTTCCGGGGAGCCTGAAAGGAGAAGCAAGACATAAATTCAATAGACTTCAAGAGGATTTCACTGAACTGAGCCTGGAATTACATGAAAAGAAATCTTTTAAGAGTTATTTCCTATTCAAAAAGTACTTGCTGCATTATTAAATTCCACCATACTGGGAGCTTTGCTCTTTCACATTTGTGCTTTCAAATCTTACTTATTACTGCACCAGTCTAGATGGGTTGAAGGAAGCTGGGAAGGAAAATGCTGGGCTGTAGATCAGAAATGAGGTATTTGTAGGGATGAGAATAGATCTAGCTTTCTACCTACATTTGTGACTTGCTTTTAATTTCCCACAACACTTTTATTCTTTTTTAAAAAATATATTTTATTGATTTTCTTTACAGAGAAGAAGGGAGAGGGATAGAGAGCCAGAAACATTGATCAGCTGCCTCCTGCATACTCCTTACCAGAGATGTGCCCACAACCAAGGTACATGCCCTTGACTGGAATCGAACCTGGGACCCTGGAGCCCGCAGGCCGATGCTCTATCCACTGAGCCAAACCGGTTAGGGCAACACTTTTATTCTTATATACCCTATTGAGGTTGGTAGCAAGCAGGTTGGCTAATGGTGAATCCAGGTCTCCCGGATATAAAGCTCCTAGATAATAAGACATTTATGCCCCTGCCTATTGGTCCCACCTCTCTAAAGCCTTCAGAGGAATATAAAATATGACTATTTTACAACAACATATTCACTTATTGAGTACCCATTATGTACATAATATATGTCAAATATCTTACATACATTGCCTACATAGTTTTTAAAGGAACAATTTGAAGAAAATGGTTTTGTTTGTTTTAGGTCAGTGACTGGCTCCAGGTCCTGTAGATAGTGTCAGAATTTGCATTTGAATGTAGAAATTTCTCATTAAAACGTGTGCTTTACTAAAATGCAGAAAACTTAGTTCTAATCCTGAGAGCACTTCATAATAAAGTTTCCACATCCTAGCTTCCATCTCAGAGTAAGCTTCCAGAGGAACTCAGCCTGCAGCAGAATCCAATTTAAGTCCTGTGTCTCCTGAGATACCTTGCTTGACTCCTCGCAGTTCACATAGGAGGTATCCTATGACAATAGCAGTTCTTATACCATAACACATGCATTTCAAGGGTTGCATACCCATGGCAAGTGCATCTGGCCCTCATATTTGCTTTGATTGATTTGAACATTATTTTATGACATTTGAATTTAGATAATTTGGGTGTGGTATGTATTGCCCAGTCATGATGAATCTCACTACTCCATATTGTCTTATCTCCCTAGCTTCATTAGGTTTTTCTTATTTGCACTACTCTGAAGGTGTGTCAGTCTGGACCCCCTTACTGACTCTGTACCATTATGTATTAATCTGATTTCATTTAGGGTGTCTAACAGGTAGAATATAAGTTCCTAGAATGCATGGGGCTATCTAGTTAAAACCTAGACAAAATTAGTGTATTTCACCTCGGTACTTTTCTGTTGTACATGATTACATATCTGATTGATGCTCAAAAGAGATTGACAAATCAACTATTCAATTCACATGCTTTAGATCCCATGCTACATCCCATCATAATTCAATGTTATATGTTTAAAAAAGAGTTGGCTGAGACACCTGAATTTCTAATGCAAATTCTAGCTCTGGGGAAGCTTGCTGACAGTGTTTGTGTAATAAGAGAACATATATGTGTATGTGCTCAATCAAACTCCTGTTATCTTGTAATTTTGTATTAAACAAGATAATGTGCACATGTAGAAATGTTTTTTAAAAGTTTATAGTGCACAAAATATTCATTTCCCTGTGCCATATACAGTAGGGGAAAAGAAACTTCAAAAAATCAAAATTCCCAAACTAGGAAAAGATAAATTATAGTGCATCAACTAGATGGAACTTTATGTAGCTATTAAAATGCTAATGAAAGATATGTAGAAAAATGCAACAAAATGTTTAGGACAAGGCATCAAGGAAAAACAGTAAGCAAAATTGTATGCTAGAATTACAACTATAAAAATAGGTATATATTTGGGCAAAGTATGCATGAAAATCAAAATAGTTATTTCAGAGTGATAGAATTATGGGTCATTTTCTTCTTCAAAATGTTTTGCCATATTATATTGTTTTCTTTCAATACAAATGCTGTATGTATGAAAAGAATCATAATGAATGAGGCCGTTGGAGATTGTCTTGAAACAAGGCAGCTACATGAAATCAAGACAACCTAGAAGAAGAATATGTTAGCTTTTGATTTTCATCAAGCAGAGACCATTTTCCAGAAGCCTACCCGTGAGTGTTGACAAGAAGACAGTGGAGAGAGAGATGGAGCAGGGGGAGGCGGGTGGCAGGTGTACAATTTTTTCAAGACTGTTGGCCTTTTTCCTTCCCTGCTTCTGACTTCACCATTGACTCATGTAACTTTGCACATTGTTAGCAAATGTTCCCAGGTCTGTGCTTCCACCATTCCCTCTATTCCATACAGCAAATTCCTAAGAACCACCTAAGAATCATCTGTTCTACTGAGGAGAAAGGGCAGGAGGGGGCCCTCGTGCGGCTCTTTAGGGCACTTTGTTTTGTGATGCATGGGCAAGGGTGGAGAGCTGCAGCAGGAACAGGAGGGAGGGGATCTCTGGTTGGCTCTACAGCTACAGCTATTCGTCAGGCTCGGTTTCCAGATGGTTTTATTCCACAATAGATTTCATCGTTTTATAAAGATTCTTCTTGTAAAATTGTATTTGATTGTCTAAAATATTTTAGTGATAAAATATTTTAAAATGTGGGTTTTTGTCCTGTAGTAGGGTATCGCAGAGACTTAAATTCTACTTCCATGGACATATTTAATTGAATATAATTTAAAATACAGGCTCTTAAGCATACACTGTGCTTAGTTATATTGTAGCAATGACCTATCAGTTTTAAATTGAATGATGTATTTCACATGAAAATTAACATATGCATTGACTCTAACTACCAGCTAGTAGTTCACCCTACAATTTTCCTGGGTATTTTTCCAAACTCTATATAGATAGGATATTACCCTTTCTTCACCTCTGACACCGGAATTTATAATCCCCCAATGATTTTAACTTTAAGGCAGGGTTCTTCATCATTCTTTTACTATCTCACAGCATATTTCCTAGAACTGTTGTTTGGATTTCACAAAACTGTATATGCAGAAAATATTCATATACAGTGTGTATTATGGCCAGTGTCTGGATAGTGATGGAGAAAATGTCAAATTTAGTGCCCTGCAGGGTGGACTGTGAGAATCATTAATATTCTTCATAAAATATTTGTCACTCTTTACCTTATAGTCACATGCAATGTTTTACATAAGCATTCTCTTTTAATGTGGATGTGGCCATGTGATTTTCTTTGACCAATGAGATATATGCAGAAGTGACATGTGCCATTTCCGTGAGGAAACAATTAAAAGCCAGTACACAATTTGTCTCTCTTCCTCTTCCCACTGTTTCAGTGGTTCTAAAACACTTGGCAGAGTGAATCCTTGGTCAGTCTGGGGACATGGAAATCAGCCTGAGCAGAGCTGCCCCAGCTCGACATGGAACATGTAGAATGAATAAGAAATAAACATCCACTTGGTAAGCCACTGAGATTTTTGGAGTTGTTTGTTACCATAGCATAATAGAGCAATGAGTAAAGATCTATAATGTTTTCCAAATTTTATTCATAGCCTTTAGAAAAATGTATTACTTAGCATTTGACACAAAAGAAATATGTATGTAAGTTACTAAGCATAAAAATCAAGAAAACACCCATAAACTTACCATTTGACTAAAGAACTAGAACATTCTTGTATTGTTCAAAATTTTATGCTCCTCCTATATCCCAACATGTAGGCTCCTTCTTAGATATAACCGCTATTCTGGATTATTCTGTGTTTACTATTCCCTTGATTTTTAATTGAGTTGTGTGTGTGTGTGTGTGTGTGTGTGTGTGTGTGTGAGAGAGAGAGAGAGAGAGAGAGAGAGAGAGAGGGATATTATATATACAAAATGTTAAAAGCAATACATGATGCAGGAATACATTTTTGTAAATTACTCATTTTGTTTTTAATCATATTCTTTGTACAAATGGGGAGTTACTACTGCTATACTACTAGTAGTAGACATTGGGTGCTTACTATTGGGCTAATATTGTCTTAATAGCTTTTTACATATAAAGCATAGTTTTTTCCTATGATGCGGGAACTACTCTTATTTCCATTTTAAAGATGAAACAGCTATTGTGTAGAAATTAACTTCCTTACTCAAGATATAATAAATGCCAGAGCTGGAATATGGGCTCTGACCATTTGACTCTTGTATTAGTTTTCTACTAATGTTGTACCTATAACAAATGAGCACAAACTTGGTGGCTTAAAACAATATATATATATATTTTATCTTATAGTTCTGAAGGTCAGAAGTCCATATGGGTCTCACTGGCCTACAATCAAAGTGTTGGCAGGGTCAAAATCTTTCTAGATATTCTCGGGGAGAATTAATTTCCTTATTCTTACCAGCTTTCAGAGGCATTTGCACTCCCTGGCTTGTTGCCTCTTTCTCTATCTTGAGAGCCAGCAGCCTAGCGTCGCCAAATCTCTCTGGCTCTGCCCCTTCGTCCTCACTCCTGTACTGATAAGGACCCTTGGGATTTCACCGGCCCATCGAGTAACAGAATAGTCTCCCACCTCAAGATTCTTAACTTAAATATACCGGTAAAGTCTCTTTTGGTTTGTAAGGTAACATTTTCACAGGCTCCAGATTAAAATTTAGACATGTTTTGGGTGACCATTCTTCTGCCTTCCACAGCTCCAAAGCCTGCAGTGTTAGTCATGAGGCTATATGGCCTCCCAAGGGGATGGTAACCTTATAACAACTCTACTGTAATATGTAAAGATTAAAATCAATAACATCAATCGCTACAATAAACACTGCATTCTAAAACTATCTGATACTAAATTAGCCATATGAAGAATATTCTGACCTCCTACTTTGGATCCAAGCTATCAATCCTTCAAGAAGTTCTATAATAGAGTTTTAGATTTAGGCATGGGTGAAGTCCTATCACTGCCACTTACTAGTTGCTAGTTTCAATATTTTACACATGAAGAACATGAGACTTGCTTTAGTAGTTGGCTCAATATAGCATAGTCAGTCGATAAACAGTTGTTTACTTCCACTGTGGCACAAATAGGTTTTGTTGAACAAATAGAATAGGAAGTCAGTGTTGCGAGTTTGAGGAGGGAGGTTATCATGAGGTATTTGAGTATTTGGAGAAGTCTTTCTTCAGTTGTGGGGAATGAACTGTGCCCAGAATAATCGGAGGATTTATAGCTGTAGGATTCTTATAAATCCAAATAAATAACTTGACTAATGAACACTGATGCCTAACTCTGAGCTGGAGGAATTGTGCTAGATATTTTCACATGCTTATTAAAACAAACAAAAACTGGATGAGACAACTAAAAAACCCAAGCATTATATGGAAAACGTGTTTGTTTTCTCACATTTGAGACAACTATTAGAGAGAAGACAGGCTCGGGAACTCAGGACCCAAGGTAGAAACTGATGTTGAGTCCTTGATTTTTCTTTCTGTCTTTTATATCCCATACTGGAGCTGAGGAAACCAACAACCCCAAAATGCAATGGACATAGGGGAAAAAAGCCTGGATGAAAGTTTGCTCTACAAACATGGCAGCCTGCCAAATGTAAAACTTTTAGACAATAATTTTTGCCCCAACCGAATGCCACCAATATCACTGTGGCCCTAGTGATATTGGGAAAAGGCAAATTGGGAAGCCAAGATTTCTTCCTGTGTGAGACTATCATGAGATGCCTCAGGACTCCCACTGAGGAGCTGGCAGAGAAGGTTGAATAAGGACCCAACACTTTGACCCCACCGGGTGGAAGCAAGGCATCCCTGATGGTGTCAGTGGAGACCACATTAGGAGTCTGGACTTCCACCCCCAAACATCAGTAATGAGGCTATTCCTCTCTACTCCTAAAGTGAGAGGTACATAGGAGGCCTACTTAACAGTCACTCAACTACTGAGCCATGCTGGCTGGGCAGGACTTTGAGCACTACCAGGGGTATCCAGGCCTACCACCCGCCCCTCCTGCCATGGGGTCAGTGGAGAACCTGAGAACAGGAAAGAAACTTTACGGCCTTTCTCAGCCAGGAGATATAAGCGGAGGCCTACTGGGAAGCCAGAACTGCCACCCCAACTGAGCAGTAATGAGGAGCCCCTCTCTTGGGCTTTAGTGGATGTCACAGGTACAGAATGTAAACTTCATTTACATACCATTCCTGAAATGTCAAAATCATAGAAACGAAGAGCGGATTAACACCAAGGGTTAAGGAGGGAGTGGGGATGAGAGCATGTGTGGCTAGACAAGGTCAACAAGAGGGATTCTTATGGTAATGGGAATATTCTGTATCTTGACTGAATCGATGTCAGTATCCAATTTTCTACTACATTATAGTTTTCCAAAATGTTACCATTGAGGCTGGGGGAAGGTCAATGAGGAAAAAAAAAGAGACATATGTACTTCTATTTGTAATACTTTAAACAATCACATAAAATGTTTTTAAAAATGTTACCATTGAGGGGAATAGTTAAATGAGTATACCAGATCTCTCTGTATTATGTCTTACAACTGCTTGTGAAGCTATTATCTAAAAATATGGGTTTTTTATTAAAAAAATAAAATCGAATGAGATCTAATGTTATACTTTTAAAGTCATGGTATTAAGGTGACATTTAGTGTTCTGATTAACAGTGGTTCTCAACCTTCTGGCGCTTTAAATACAGTTCCTCATGGTGTGACCCAACCATAAAATTATTTTCGTTGCTACTTCATAACTGTAATGTTGCTACTGTTATGAATCGTAATGTAAATATCTGATATGCACGATGGTCTTAGGTGACCCCTGGGAAAGGGCCATTTGACCGCCAAAGGGGTCGCGACCCACAGGTTGAGAACCACTGGATTAGGAGCTCATGGCACAAGTTTCATCCTGAGGAAAGTAAATTCACATGTTCCAAATTTAAAGAACATACATAAATGAGCATTGTTCTATGGTCTGTCTCATGTCAACCAAAATCAAAGAGTCTAAATAATTAGTTTAGTATATGAAATACAACTGCCAAAAGGCCAGGATATTCAAGATTATTGATCAATGCTATCATTCCTGAGAAAAAGATCTACATAAAAAGCAAAACTATAACAAAAATTGTGTGTAGCAAACATGCCATCAGAGCATGCAATAGGATCTCATCAAATGATTTTGATTATAATAGCCCAAGATCCATAAGACATTGAGAATCTCCTCTTTAGGGCTGTTGAAAAACCATCTACAACTTTCTCCTTTCTCCATTCAATTTTAAATACCACATTCTACTGACATATTAATACCAACGTACTGTTGATGTCTTCACACATCATGCTTTCCTAGGGCTACTACACAGGAATGGGAGAGAATAGAACTGAGCTTATTTGGGCATCCAGAGAACCAGGCTCTAGGAGGAATAATGTCAGTCCACACAAAAACCACCCACTGATATACTGACATTTTTATGTATGAATATATAAGAGATTCAATGTGGTCCACACAATCTATCAAACGTTACTTGGGTCTGGCTTTTGCTATTTCTTTATTAGATTTCTGAGTATAAACTCAACTTTGTGCTCTGGTGAGAATCCCACTGTTATCTACTAGTATCATGCCAAATCAATAATGTAGACTGGTCACATTATCAGGATCACACAATACAACTTAGGAAACTGAAACTGAAATAAGTTACACTTCATTGTTCACATTTAAGTTCCAGGAAGAGATAGAACTAGATTTAGCTTTCCTATCACTGAGTCTATCACTCTTCTCTGATGATTTGTGAAACTGACTAAGCAAATATAATAGAATATTTTCCCTTTAATTGCCAGCTAGAGACATGTTAATGTTGACTGCTCTCTTGATTTCCTCTATAAATATTCTTTTTTTTTTTTTTTTTGCTGTGTCCAGTGTCTTCTGGGAAAGATGGGTTGTGGCAGCCACCTTTCTTGGAGAAAAAAATGAAATGAGAAAGGATATGGATAATACACTTTTTGTTCTGGCCCAAGACAAATAGAGAAGAGCCATCCCACGTTCCTGTCAAAATATGGCCTCTTTGGTAGATTGTTTATTTCCTGTAACATGTCCTGACTCAGAGAGTCTGGCGCTCTACAGCTGGCCTATAAAAATATAAAGAATTAGGACAACTGTTCTGTTGAACTGAGACCTTCACCACTATGCCCATGGGAACATCCTAATTGATACGTTTTCAAATTATTCTGGAATCGAGAAAGAGAAAATATCAGCTATTTTGAAATAATGAGAAAGTTCCCCAGCTTAATACACTAACCAGAACCTGTGCCACTGCCTAGAGTATTATAAATCCCTCATGAGAAGTAGTGGCCCAAATAATTACCCAATGCTTGGAGCAATAGAAATGAGATTTCTTGGATTTCTGTTTTCAGCAAATGAGACATGCATGTGGAAGGGAAGGAGAGAAACAGGAAAACACTGCAGTTATCAGCTATTAAAAAAATTATGTTCAACCTCATTTCTTGGTAAAATAGTGAAGCTTTTAAAATGTCTGAAATTCTCTAACCCATTTAACAACACTCTGGCCCACATCCAAATGACCAATAAATGCTTTTTCTTGGTCCCATTCTTTTAAAAATAAATGTTGCATTCAGAGGATTGTGAACTAAAGAATTAACTATCCTTTAAGGTATTATCCAATGAAGGCAAAAGCCACTTCAGAGATATTTATATATAAACTGGGGCTCTTGAAAGCTTTAAGAACTTAACCAGCTAGCTATCACGTGTTCAAAATGGAAACCATCCCCACATGTCACGATATTTTGAATTTAAAAAAATCAATTTGCAATGAATATTATAAAAATAAACATATGACTCACAATTCAGTTGCTCTGGAATATTTTCAGCTGAAAATTCTAACAGAAAATGATTTTAAAGTTGGTCAGGGCTGCCATCTAGGGAAAACATTTTTTTTTAATAGATGCGCGTGGCATGTGGAGAAGGTGTGCCGCTTGCATGTACAATGGTGTACAATGGGTTAAATCAGGACTCTGTAATCTAGTCCATACTGAGTCTTATTGACTTGGAAGGAAACCTTGTTTTGAATAGTGAGGATTGAGCTTATCTGCTCCAGAGGGAGCACAATCTCAAGAGTTCAGAAAGAGACTGCATTCATGACTCACCTCAGGTAGAGCTGTTGTGATGGGATATAAGCGCAAACTCCTTTGAGATGGAAACACCTTTTGTTTTACTTCCTTGTGTTTGCTGCCTTAGAGAGAACAACACAAATATTTTTACCACCCTTTATATATTTTTTTCTTTTTGTTTTGATCCTATGTAGGCCCTGTGCTAGGTACTAAGGATACTGTGATGAATAAGAAAGGTCCTGTCCTCACAAAGATTACAGTTTCCTGATGGTTACCAAACAAGTAACTAAGCAATTAAAATGTAGGGTAAAACAGTATTATTGGTTTTGTAATTAGTAGAGAGTCATTCACATTGTATGGTATGAGATCAGTCCATCCTGAACTTGTGCATTGCAATGGCCTTGGTAAGTATTAGGAATAAAGATTAAGTTTTACACCATGACCATCATATATGTCTGTGTCCTGATACAAAGGTGACTGACCTGCAAGAAGATAAGCAGTAATCCTGTCTGTGTTCCACTAACCAAGCTGACTGCCTCTGTGATCTGTTTTCTCAAATTCCCAGAAAAGATTATCCAACTCAGTTATATAGTCCCATAGGTCAGGGACCCACTCTTGATATATTTTTTTAAGATAAGCCACCTATATATAATGTTGAGGAAAAGAGAATCTGTTTTCCAATTGCTAATTATTTGAGTGCTGTGTTTAATGGTTTTCCAAAGTTTATTTTGAAAGATCAAGGAGAATTGTATTTGGGAACTGGTGGCGAAGTGAGGGAATGAAAGGAGAAAAAAGGGCAGGAACCCAGGAGGGTAGAGAAACAAGTTAGTGGGGTTCACCAGATGTGGCCCAGAAAGCAGGCTGCAAGTGTGAGTCCAATAGTGAGAGTCCATTTCTCTGTAGACCTATTGAAGGGGCATGAGAGGGGAACTGTATGAATGCCCAGGAGTCTTATAAGAGAGAGGGCTCTGCCAATTGGTTGGCCATATTTTACACAAAAGAGAACTTATGTTCTGTATACAAGGTTGTCATTAGTGGATACTCTTCTCAATGCAAAACTGGCTCCCACTAAAACCTTTCCTTATCTGTTATCAACTCTAAAAGAACCCTGCCTACTGAGACAAGTGATATTAGAAGAGTATCCACTCACGGCAAACTTGTGTTGTGGTGAAAAGGGAACCCTCACCCACTGCTGGTGGGAATGTAGACTGGTAGAACCACTCAGGAAAGCGTTCTGGCAATTCCTCAAAAAATTAAGAACTGAGCTACCATATGACCCAGGAATCCCTCTCTGAAAAACTCGAAATCATGTATTCACACCCCTGTGTTCATTGCAGCATTATTCATGGTGCAAAGGCATGGAAATAACAAAAGTGCCCTGTGATAGAGGACTGGTTAAGAAAACATGGTATATATACACAATGGAATACTACTCAGCAATAAGGATGAAATAATGCCATTTGTGACCATATGGATGGACCTTGAGAATATTATGCTAAGTGAAATACGTCCAGCAGAAAAAGCTAAGAACCATATGATTTCACTCCTATGTGGGATATAAACTGAAACTTATGTACACAAACAGCAATGAGGTGGTTGCCAGAGGGAAGGGGTAGATGGGGGTGGGGGTGAAGAAGGCCTACCATATGGCGACAGAAGATGATTTGACTTTGGGTCATGGACACACAGTACAGTATACAGATCTTGTAAAATAGAAATCCATACCTGAAACCTACATGGGGTAACCAGTGTTACCCCAATAAATTAAATAAAGTTAAAGGGAAAATACAAAATAAACAAAATGCTGCCTCGCTGAGTCACATCGCTCTTCCCAGGACTCTGTCTGACTGCGGTTTGTGGTACATATGAGGGTATCTCCTAATCTATAGAAAGAAAGCTCTTTAGATACCAGGCAGAGGGTGATATATCTAGCCAGTCACCTATCACTCATTTAGCAAATATTTTGGGAAACTTTCCATGTGCCAGACACTCTGATATATTCTGGCAATACAAGGACAAGAGAAACAGTGCTCCCACCTTAAACACTGGTTGAAGCTTACACATTAAGGGCCAAAACAGAAATTAGGGCAAAAGGCTATGGAACTTCTCCTGGAGCACCACAGAGAAAGGGATCAATTCTTCCTGGGAAGAGGCACAGCAGACCTAACAGATTACAACACATTTGAGCCGGGTCTGGAAGGATAAAATAGTGCATTAGGCAGAAAGGGAACAAAAGCAATTTGACCAAGTGGGGAGTGTTTTCCAATCTAACTGGCATGAACATGCTTAGACAATTTGAAATAGTCTTCCTGAACCCAGGGTGTGGGAGAAAAGAGCCGAAGATTAGGGTGGAAAACTCACCAGGCACTAGACGAAGAAAAGTCTCTGTGTGGTGTTTATCCTGGGGGCAAAAAGAAGCTAACAAATTATTTTAGGAGGAAAAATGTCATGACAAGGGTTGTATCTAAATAGAATGAGCCTGATGTTAGGGCAGTGGAAGATTTAGTAGGCAGATTACTTCAGAGGCATGTGCCATGCACATGGGGAGGAAGAGTTAAAGGACACATGGAGAATGGATGGGGAATAATAGGAAAAGAACATGTAGTCGTGTGCATGGAAGTTAAAAACAAACCAAAGTATAGCAAAAAAAAAAAAAAATCAGGAGTAAGGAGTTCACAACATCCAGGTAAAAAGGTAATATGGGTGAGGTGATATGTAAAAGTGTTATGTAAATGAGGGCATTGAGTTTGGAGATTAGAGGGGAGTTGATTTTTGCAGGTAGATTTTCAATGGAATGTTCAGGTGAAATATGTCTGGTGCCTTCCCCCCCACCCCCCGCCCTTTGAACACCTTCTTTACTTGCATTTTGCCTTGAAAAGCTGATGTGTATATGTCATCAATGTGCTTTCTTACCACCTGGCTTCTATGGGGTTTGTCCAGTGGGGAACACCAAGATATTGGAAGGATGGAGGAGACAGAGGGAAGGATATGTGTTTCCTTGCTCTTCCACTGTAAGCACCCTTCTTCTTAAGGTAGCCTCTCTACCTGACTCTCTCCTCAGAATCCCATTAACTAGTCCCCTCTCTTGGGCCTAGTGGTGACTCCTCTTAGCTTCTATAATATTAACCCCAGGTATTTGCAACATCTCTTATATTTTCTTTATAAACAGTACTTCCTTAAATAGTCTCAGCTTTCAAGTGTATCTGTTTCTTATTGGAAATCAGTCAGAAGGAGCAAAAGAGGGATTCTAGAAGGCAGTGGGACACAGAGAGTGAAGGCAGCAAGTATAGGCCACTCATTCAAGATGTTTAGCTGTGAAAGAAAACTTGAAAAAAAATATTGTAAAATTAACAGATCAAAATGGAAAGAAATATTTAGGATTAAGAGTCATGATGATTTTTATATATTGAGACAAGGATAGTTCCCCTCCTTTAAGTAACTAAGTTAATTATAACAAATGAAGCAAGTGGAACTAAAAAGCTGTACGCAACAGAAAAAAAAAATCAACAAAGTAAAAAGACAACCTATGGAATGGGAAAAATACCTGCAAACCATATATCTGATAAGGGGATCATAATCTAAATGTATAATAAAACTCATGCAACTCAATTAAATAATTCAATTAAAAATGGGCAGAGGAACTGAATAGACTTTTCTCCAAAAAAGACAGATAAAGACCAACAGGTACATGAAAAGATGCTCAACATCCCCAGTCATTAGAGAAATGCAAATCAGAACCCCAATAAGATATCATCTCATGCTCATTAGAGTGGCCATCATGAAAAAGACCAGAGATAACAGATACTGGTGAGGATGTGGAGAAAAGGGAACCCCTATGCACTGTAGGTAGGATAGTAAATGGATACAGCTACTATGCAAAACAGTATGAGAGATCCTCAAAAAATAAAAAAAATAAAATGACAATATGAACCAGACCTAGCAATTCCACTTCTGGAAATATAGCCAAAGGAAACAAAACACTAATTTGAAAATATATCTTCACCCCCATGTTCATAGCAGTATTATTATTCACAAGAGCCAAGACACGGAAACAATGTAAGTGTTCATTGACTAATGAATGGCTAAAGAAGTGATGTGATGGAATTTTATTATTCACCCTTATAAAACAAGCCTACCATTTGCTACAACATAGATAAATCTTTTTTGTTTTTGCTTTTTTAAAAATTATTATTAAGGTATTACAGATGTGTCCTCATCCCCCCCATTAACCCCCAACATAGATAAATCTTGAGGGACATATGCTAAGGCAAATAAATCAGGCAGAGAAGGACAAGATTTGGACGATCTCACTTAGATGTGGAATCTAAAAAAGAAGGAGCATCTGTGTAGTGAAAGCCTGTCAAACTCTCAGCCTGTGGGCCACATGCCTCATTTATTTGGCCTGTGTTAGCCTTTGAGTTTGACATGCTTGGTGTAGTGGGTCTTTCACAATCCCCACACATTGGCTAATGCTCACTTCTAATCTAACCTCCCTGAACTGCCACATGTGGGAAATACAAAATGTGGAGTCAATGCTCTTGTTTTGAACTCAGACCCCAGAGAACGATGCTAGCACTATTAGCTCTAATTGCTAAGCTAAAGGATAAAAGTCCCTTTGTGGTCTTGGTTCAGTCACTCTGAAACCATGAAATGGAAATGAAGAAAGCTGCCATGTAATAAATCCAGGCAGAAACAGGAGTGGAGTTATTCCCGGCCGGAGGAGTCACACTGGAGGAAGGAACAAGGAAAGGAGGAAACGGAGGACATGGCAGGGGATGCTAATAACATCTGTAATGTGACTACTGCAGAATTTGGGCATCATTGTGTGATACTCCCTTCATGATGGGCCACATTAATGGACAATGTGTTGATTTTTTTTTCCCCAAATTGAGTCTTCTGAATCAGGTACTGGCCTTTACAGAAATTATTCTATCAGGAAAGAACCTATCAAGACTTTAGACTACAGCATCTCCACACTTAGAATGCTTTACTCAGTGAGCAGTGCCAGCAGTGAGCGCTATGAGTTCACCTGGGACAGAGAGATCACTGAATAAACAGACATTTACAAATGACTTATCTATATATGCAAACCCACCGGACAATTCATTGAGTCTCACGAGGAGGCACTGTCCTAATTTTATATATAAAATTTATTAGTGTCTTATGATCTCTCTTGGTTTGAAGGCTTCCACATATTGCTCTATAGACTCTGAAAACTGCCAACAGCCTTTTTTTTTTTCTTCAACCACCCAACCCCATCAATTACCCAAAAGTGTTAGATGCTGAGCACACTACTAGGTAAAATATAGTCAGCTTTAAAAGTCCATGGTGTTTTTATATTGCTGATATTTCTAAAATGTTTCAAATAACTGTAATCCACAGAGGAAAAAAACATAGGGTTGTGCTAGGAAGATGTTAAGGAACAGTTACAAAATAAAATCCTTTTCTCAATTTAGTGAATTTGCCTTCAATCCCCCAAAAGAAGAAGAAGAAAAGAAAACCAGAAAGCCTAACAAAACATTGGAGAATTAGAACAAATTACTTAAAACTACCCCTCAGTTTTGAATGACACATCTAAAGCCTAGATATTTATTGCAAAAGTTAGGAGAAAATCTGGAATGAAAAGTAAGTCACACTAAATGTGAGTGAATGGTGTGATTTGCTCCACAGGTATATCTTCACACCCACGTCCCTAATTATTTCAAATAAATTGTTCAGTCTCTCACCTGTTTAATATCAGGAATTTCAGTATTTCCCTCCTTTTCTACTTAATTATCCCAGAATCTTAGGAAAACTTTCAGTCTACAAGAATTTTAGTATGATTGAGTCCAGGATGCTAGTTTCTTGCTGCTGTAGAGTGGTAATGGAGTGTGATGGATCATCCCAGCCAACCTCTCTGATAGGCCTTCTGCTCCTTCAGATCTCTGTGCAGACCATAGATTTTTAAAACGAAGGATACCCCCACTCCCATTTCCCAGGGTCAGGGTCACCTTTCCTTGGGTTCTCAGGATCACAGCTCTTAATAATCACCTATTGAAGTTGACATACCCAGCTCCAGCCTCACAGTACTGGATCAGGACTCATGCATGTGTGAAAAAGAAATAATAAAATCTCAAACAAAAAAAACACCACGTTTATTCTCTAGCAGTGCATTCTCTGGCAGGGCACTTAATCATGTAACATTTTGTAATTCCTATAACTGTACTAATTGCTTTAAATTTATTTAAAAATTTCCAGAATTGCCGAAATTGGTTTGGCTCAGTGGATAGAGCATCAGCCTGTGGACTGAGAGGTCCCGGGTTCGATTCTGGCCAAGGGCATGTACCTGGGTTGCAGTCACATCCCCAGTGGGAGATGTACAGGAGGCAGCTGATTGATGTTTCTCTCTCATCGATGTTTCTAACTATCTCTCTCCCTTCCTCTCTGTAAAAAATCAATAAAATATATTTTAAAAAATTCCAGAACTGTCTAGAGAACAGAATCTAAAATCAGAGAAGTGAGTATTTGCTCAAGATGATACATTTACTAACATGGATGTGTCAGGATTTCAATGTAGATGACTGAGTTCATAGCTATGCTCCTGGTATCATGTTGCTGAAGGTGCCCTCAAAAGTCTCATGGGGTATAAAAGAAGACCACCACATAGTCCTTGGAGAGTTTGCATTAGTGGAAGGGGAGAGGGACAAGGAAAATACCAGAGTTACAAGATAGCACACAGAAGAGTCATACATTTAATTTAACCAAGTATCTAAGGCAGGGGTGGGCACACTTTTTGACTCAAGGGCCACAATGGGTTCTTAAACTGGACCGGAGGGCCGGAACAAAAGCATGGATGGAGTGTTTGTGTGAACTACTATAAATTCAAAGTAAACATCATTACATAAAAGGGTACGGTCTCTTTTTTTTTTTTAGTTTTATTGATTTCAAACGGGCCGGATCCGGCCCGTGGGCCGGAGTTTGCCCACGGCTGATCTAAGGTATTGGGAGGATTACTTAAAGGCGTCAAATTCAACTCAATAATATTCATTATTATTAATAGAGCTATAATTGACTGGTCGATTTCTGCCTACACAGCACTTTGCCTAGATCCGTGGTCAGCAAACCGCAGCTCGCGAGCCACATGCCGCTCTTTGACCCCTTGAGTGTGGCCACGAAGTTTCAATCACACTGTACGTGAGCGCCCATGCATGGTATTTTGTGGAAGAACCACACTCAAGGGGCCACAGTTTGCTGACCACTGGCCTAGATCATGCCGATTAGGTTACCCAATGCCAACTCTCCCTTTTAGTGAATTCCTGCCCTTTAGAGGCCAGAAAGCTCAACATTTTCAACATGGCTTCTGTGTGTCACCTAACTTCCACCAAGCAAATGTACCATGTAAGGCTTGGGAACAGGTAGTTGGTAATGTGACCAGACAGAGCACACACATGGAGACTGACTCTTTTGAGGCAATTAGGTGATGTGAGTGTCCTCATAGAATAGAGGTTACTAGATATTGTTAAGAATACTATTTTGCTAAAAGCCTCTCCCTGCTCTGTCATCTAGCATCTGAACTACTAGAAATTCTGTAAGATACTTATGTAAAACCCACTTTCTGCCTAAAAGAGCTAGAGTTGTAGGAGATTATGGCATTTGCCACTCAGAATTTTGAAAGATACAATAATTGATGGCAGAAAGGTTTCAGGCAAGAGACATTAAAAAACAGTAGTTGGGATTGTTTATCTGACCTCGTTGGTTTGCAGGTAGTGGTGGTCTAGTTGGCAAGAGAGATTAGACTCCTAGCAATCTATAAAACTTAATGGTGAAATTATGGCCTTTTGTCCAGGGAAAGATATACCCATTAAAAGCAAGGCCATGCTTATGTAGGCAATCTTGAAAGGTGTAAAAGGCTATAATGACAGTGGGATGGGCTGCTGCTTTCAACTGAACTGGAAAGCATAAAGCAAGAAAATGATAGAGGCAAGTTATGAAATCCTACATCAAGTCCTGGCCAAAGGTCCAATAAGTTTTTATGATTCCCTTCAAAAGGATCTCATATTCTTCTTCAGTGCCAGATTCAGAGACTGGTGGTGAGATTTCATGAAACAACTAAGTCAGCATTCAGAGTCTTTTCAAATCTTGATAAAACTATAAAGGCATTGACTGGGGAAAAGTTAGATCTTAAAAAAATTCTAACATTAGGATTTGAGATGATTTTGTTCACTTTGAGAATTCTGAACCCCCCAAACATTTGAGTGTACCCAAACAACACTAATAGCTATGTTCCCCCACACCAATCCTGGGCTAATGAGGCTCTTCCTGTCTTATTTGAGGACCATGGATTCAGTCATTTTTGCAAGGAAATGCCTATTGCCTTCACATGCAGCTTACCATTTTTATAATTATAGTTTGACCCAAAACACTACACAAAGATTCAAGTCCAGGAGGAGAAACTATCTCTAATGTAGACTGGCAAGTACCAGGAATTAGATTATTGAAAACTAGACATAAGAGTGGCTTACAGCCCTAACCATTTTGGCTCAGTGGATAGAGCATCAGCCTGCGGACTGAAGGGTCCCGGGTTTGATTCTGGTCAAGGGCATGTACGTTGGTTGCAGGCACATCCCCAGTAGGAGGTGTGCAGGAGGCAGCTGATCGATGTTTCTCTCTCATCGATGTTTCTCTCTATCCCTATCCCTTCCTGTCTGTAAAAAATCAATAAAATATATTTTTTTGAAAAACAAGTGGCTTACATTAAATAAAGTTGAGTGCCCCAAATTTCTTCATTTTTGAAGAAGAAAACATATATTAGAGCTTAAAAGATGACATGGGCTTATCAAGTGCCATTGGCTCACCTATGTTTAAATATGTCCACAGAAATAATAATTTAAAATGTATTTACTATGACATTAAGAAATGTAATGTTAGGGATGCATTAAGGTGTTTGTAAAGCTCTGTAGTGAAAAGACTTCTCAATAAGGCAAGAGAATAGGTGGAAAGTGTTGAACTCAGCTCTCTAGTGGCAATGGAATTGATGGTATTCTGAATGACAGAAGCCAAGAGACAAGAATAGGAGTAGTTACTAAGTAAGCAACAGGTCTGGAATGATCATCAAAATGGTATGTCAAACAGGTACTTTGGCAGTGGTTACTGATAAAAGCATCCTTGAGACAGAATAGTTTGACAATACTTTAAAGTTCTACTTGAATATAACCATAATGAAAACTTTGCATCTGAATATGATGACCACATATAAAGCAACCATAATTGCACACGATTGCTCTTTACTCTATTCTTGCATTTTGAGAAGCCCTAGAAAGAAGAGCAGGCTGGATATCTGAAAAAAAAAATGAGAGCGAAAATAATGTAAACTATGATCTCATAAAGAGTCCTCCTGTTAGAAATTGGTTGAAAAGAAAACAACTTTATTTATAGCTGCTTAAGCCTAATGCATTGGCATCAGCCAAAGGTGAATTGTTTCCCTCTTCTAGTCCCACACAGGGACAGCCACTACAATAGTACAGATAGTAATTCTTCTACTGGGAACATTGTAAGTGCTAAATATGATTAATATCTTCTTTGAAAGAAGAGGCTCTTGTCATATGGATGTACATCACTTCCATATATGGGGTGGCAGTGGTTTGGAGAGATGCTAGAGACTTGGAATTGAAGAAAATATTCAAAGATTATTGATAAGAAGCTTTTGGTAAAAGATTCATGGATGCAAGTCTTAAAGTTGTCCAGAATATAAAAATAGCTGTACCTCAAGTGGGTGCTTCCAACAATTAACACGACTCTCAGTAATCACATGAGCAGGAGAACTGCCTCTGTTACTATATTCAGCTTCTAATCTCTGCCACTCCACATTTGTTCAATGAACTTATGAATAAAGGTGGCTCTGGTGACAGTGAGGAGAGTTAAGCAAAGCCTCAAACACATGATTTCTCACTAGGCTGATCAGGTAACTGCCACTGCTGAGTACTCCATCTGCCAGCAGCAAAAATTAATGTTATATCACAATTGAGTCTCATATCCCAAGGCACTAACTGGCACTCATGGCAGGTCAATTATATCAGACCTCTTTTTTTATGGAATTGAAAGTGATTTATTCTCACCAGAAGAAATATTAAATTTTGCACTATATGAGAATATGGATGTGCCTGTTCTGCATGCTTTATCTATTGGCTCTGCCTGTGGATTCAACAGGTACTCAATTCACTATCATGGAATTCCCCACACCTTGTTTTAACAAACAAACCATTTTACAACCAGGATTACTAGGAATACTGGGGTCTGCTTTTACTGGGCCTGGAGAAGACAGAGCTGGAGATATGAGTTCAGTAGGGTGGAAAGGGATAATGTGGTGTGGTGGAAAGAACTTGCGTCTCAGAGCCCAAGAATGTGACTTTGTGTCTGATTTCTACAACTTCCTTCATCTTTAATCACCGTCAACTTTCATAACCTTCATGAATTTGAGTTCACTTCTTTATAAAGTATGTAAATAATAAGTCATAGCATTGTTGTGAGGGTTAAGCAAAATACAAAGTTAATAGGCTTAGCACATAGAGATCAATGTAATCATCTAAAACAGAGCAACTTATAAGAATTCACCTCAACACTCTAGAAAACAGCAGAGGTCACTTTTTTTCTATGAGTCTCAGTATCATTAATGCATATTAGGCAAGCATTAATGTGATAGAAGCAGTGTAATTTCATCTAGAAACAGAAAAATAAAACACTGCAGATTTGGTTTAATATAATATACATATTCATATATGTATTTTTTCCTCTATTTCCCCTCTTTCCTTGTATATAACGAAAATATTTTACCACACTATAAATACAAATTAAGTTATACCAGTAGTAATAATTTAAATTTCATTGCCTTTTTGCTCCAGCTACAAATTGCAAGACCTCAGTAGCCCTTCAGGTGTTAAACTCTTCAAATCAAAGAGTCTGGAGACTTCAAATGCTTTTCCTCTTTGCGAATTCCAAATATCTATTTTGTAGTTCACAAGTGAAAATTTAATTTATTTTGTTCTCTTGCTTCATTTTGTGTTCCTTGTTTTCTGCTGAGATATTTAGTTGAAAAACTCTGGCAAAATAAATGGGGAAAGACAAAAAAAGTAGGAAAAATGGGGAGAAATATACCCTATATATATACATATATACACACACACACACACACACACACACACACACATATGTGTAAATGGAGAGAGGTCAAATGTAGATGCATCAATAGAAATATATATTCATATACATCAAGTAAATATTTGCAGTAATGTATTTAGAAATAGTCTTTTTCAAGATAACTAAATTTAAGTGTATCTAATACACTGAGTAGCCAGATTATTATGACCACCTGACGTTTGTAGGCAAAATTAGCTATAATTTTGCTCTGAAGTTGCTAGAGGGCCAGACCATTATAAATAGGGAAGCAGGTTATTTACCACAACAGTATTAGTGATTTTTTTCCCTGAAGATATGTTTAAACAATGTGATTTAACTATATATATATTGAGTGGCCAGATTATTATGACCACCCCATCAGTACTTCACTGGGCCACCTTTTGCCTTCAACACTGCGGCGATTCTTCTTGACATTGACTCCATGAGATGTTGAAAGGTGATGCGAGGAATCTGACACCATGCCTGATGACCAGCACTGCCCAGTTCTGTGAGATTTGATGGTTGTGGAACCAGCTGCCTGATGGCTCTTTTAACTTCGTCCCACAAATGCTCAATTGGATTGAGATCTGGTGATTGTGGGGGCCACCTAAGCAAGGTAAAGTCTCCCTCATGTTCTTTGAAATCACTTCTGCACATTATGAACACCATGGCATGGCACATTGTCTTGTTGGAAGAAGCCATCTCCATTGGGATACGCCATCAACATGACAGGATGAACTTAGGTATGTTGTGCTATTCAGACGTTGTTCCACATGAATTAAGGGGCCCAAATCATGCCAGGAAAACATGCCCCAAACCATAACACTGCCCCCACCAGCTTGAAGGGTTGTACTCATGCATGTGGGGTGCATGTTTTCATGCTGTTTCTGCCAAATTCTCATTCTGCCATCTGCATGATGCAACTGGAAATGTGATTCATCAGACCACATGACTTTTTTTCAATGCTCAACTGACCAATCCTTGTGTTCCTGTGCGAATTGGGGACATTTTATCTGGTAACTGCAGACAGCAAAGATATTCGAACAGGCCTTCGGCTGTTTTGCTGATACTTGCTCCATGGCTCCGTGCACCAACAATCATCCCACATTCAAAGGCTGTTAAAGACCTAGCTGGTTTGGCTCGGTAG
>NW_006283139.1:934447-938171 GCF_000327345.1 Myotis davidii
GGCTGTTAAATTCCGTTGTTTACCATATCTTCAGAAAAAAATCACTTCTACTGTTGTGGTAAACAACCTGCTTCTCTATTTATAATGGTCTGGCCCTCTAGCAACTTCAGCACGAAATTATAGCTAATTTTCCTACAAATGTTAGGTGGTCATAATAATCTGGCCACTCTGTAGTTTCTATAGATAAAGACAGCAAGTCATTTTGAAATATGTCTTTTTGTTAGGCTTTGTTTTGGAATAGCTACCAAAATAACTGTATAGTCATTCAAGTATAGGACACATTTTTTATTAACTGTTTATAGTAAAAACAGTACATAGTGGATTGACGCCAAGTATAAATAATTCAACTGGAACCTTAACTATTCTTTTTGTAAAGAACTTCTCAGTGATGAAAACTGAACTTCTCTGTATGGACAAAGGGCTTTTTGATTCCCTACATGGTGTTGGAGAGCAGGGCTTCTACCTCTCCTATGGAGGCAATTTGACAGAAAAGCAGAGACCTCAAAGATCAAGTTGAGAGCCTATGTGTTGTGTGAGTAACTGTGGAGAAATCTTGCAGTTAATTCAGGTATAGAGAGCGAGCACTGTGCCTTGGCCAAGCCACAAGAAAATGAACAATGTGCAAGATAGTGGCAGCTTAGCCTACAGTCAACTGATGAAGGTGCCAAGATGCTGGTTGAACATAAGGAGCACGTAAGCATCCTCTTTAGTGAGTCTCGGAAATAAAAGGAAAACATTTTGATGAAGGGCTCAGTTCTCTCACTTATCAATTGGCCAAATACACAATTTTGTCTTAGGAAAACCGTCCATCGTAGGAAGAGATGGATGGTTGCCCCCCTCCCCATCTCTTGCAGATACCCTGGTATACTTGTTCTGGCCTGAGACCCCCTGGTGACTCTTAATAGGCAACCAGAGATGAGGGTCACTTATGTACTGATGAGTAAAACTAGATTAGTAGTCTCTGGGTTGAATTGTGAAGGCTCTTAAATTTTAGGCAAAAATATGTATGTTGTTTAAGGGGCATTTAGATCTGTTTTAGAACAACATGTTATTATATGGTCGACTCAGACATGATGGTTTAGAGAAAAGTTGGGAGAAATGGAGGCTACTAAAGAGTCAAACAGATCAAATGGGCCTAGATTAGGGTGGTGGTGGGAATATGAACATCTTCAAAGGGAAGAATTAGATTAAAGAACTTATACAAAGAGGAGTAAATATAACATACACTATATTTTCCTTTTTTTATTCCCCTCAAATGGGACCTGGGGCAGGCAAGCATCATCATATAATATTATCTAACTTCAAGTTATATGACATGCAGTCCAGCTTGAGTTAGACTAAGGCTTCTGTGATGTTTCATGGCATGGCCTTGCACTGTGATGTTATAAACATATACAAACCAACACTACTCTCCCATGACTTTCCTTGGGCAACAATCCCTTGGAAGGCAAATATCTGCTTTGTATGTGTACATTTGGTGGTGGTCGGCAGGTAAGAATATTTGAAAGAAATGTTATGTGGTTGTGTAGAACATAAGGGAGCAACAGGACACCTGGAGTGTATTGATAGGCTAGAAAATATACTTACACATTCATAAACAGACAACATTTTTCTCCACTTTCACACAACTATATGCACACTTATATACTTACATACACATGCTTTTACACAGTCATACACTCACAAACATGCTCATACATACACCTCTATGCCTTTTAAAAAAAAATCAAGCTAGCTATGAGCAAAGAAGATTTGAAAAAAGAAAGGAAAAGTCACCTTTGCTTTGTTGAATTTACAAGAAACCCTTTTGAGAAGATTATTGATTTATCATCAGGTAAATAGTTTCATCTCCCATGAAATCCTATCGACCCTCCAGCATTTACGGAGGAAACTGTTATCTAATGTCCCTTGGAGGTGGAAGGTAGCAAGATCTCAACCCCTGTAATCAAAAAGGGATACCCAACCCTTTAATAGCTAATCAGATTGTGAGACAACCGACTCTTCAGTTTCCTCTGCTAAAGAGAAAATTATCAGTTTACGCCTTGGGAAGACATTGTCCTGCCTTTAAGAAAGGAACAAAAGGTTGAGAACAGGGAGCAGAGAAAACCATTTAGTTAAATGGGCCCTGCAAATCAATCAACGACTCTGGTGTGCATGTGAAGTGAAAATAGAAATAGAATTTATATACAGATACACGTACACATACATATAGATTTATCTACAAAAGAAATAGAGAAAGAAGACTGCAGGTGGAGGTCTGGGGCAGGATATCAGTGTTCTGAGGGTAGAACATATGTTTTATTTGGGAATTTTAAATGTTTAAGTGAATTATAAAACAATTGAATTAAAAGGGACTTCAGAGATTCTTGTTTGAGATAGATCAATGGCGAGGCAGGTGAGAAATGGTTATGTACCATTATTAGTGCTCTAACAACTAACCCAATAATCTACCACAATAATTTGTCTACTCAGGAAAAGTAGGAGGAGGCTATCCAAAAAGCTATCCCTGGAGACTGATAACTTATAACCAAAGTATTAATGAACAGTGACTTAGGAAAGTAGCTAGGAGGTCTGGGGAGAGAGACAGGAGTAGACTGAATGAAATGATGTGGGAGAATTTCTAGATTGTCTTTTTTTCTGCACAGCTATTGCAATCTGACTTGTTCTGATCAGAGTGTTGACACCTTGGATGAATTTTCATGACTCACCTCTTCCTGGGATTTGTCTGGGGCCTGAAGATTTGAGGGAGATACATAAACATGGCACAGTTGTTAAAAATGGTATGAGTTACAGGGTTCTGGGAAGGTCAGAGCTCTGAGGGAGGGTAATATAACCATCTGGCAGTGGCCAGAAAGCTCCAGTTCACCTTCCTGTGGCTTCTTCTCATAATTCCCTTCCCTTCCAATTTCCTAGTGATTACAAACCATTGAGTACCTTACTTTTGATTCCTTCCAAGGTCGTTTTTTTGTAAATCGAACCTACTGATCGCTGGTATTTTTCCTTTTAGGATTCTATCTCATCTGATTGACACCCAAGGTGTTATGGCCATGATTATCTTGCCATACTTTCTCTCTCCCCTAAATCTGTTAATTCAAAATCAGTATTCTGATTTTGAGGTTTATCTGTAACCTCAAAGAAGTTTTAATAGCTAATTTTCCTAGAACATAGTGAATATTAATTGTAATATGCCATTTCTCCCCCATCTGCAGTCTGCCTGGGAACTTGAATGCCATCTATTTTAAATCAAAGGACTGACTCTCTAAAAATGGAATTTTAGGCAGCATTTAGTTTTGGTAAAGGAGATATTTTCAGGGAAGAAGACATCTAAGAACCCTATAAATTATACAAAGTTTTATGATTTCTACCATAATTATAAACCTTCTCTAAGTGTCTTAAATAAGCAATGCCTATGCATGCCTGTCTTCATATCATGGCAGTCACAAGGTAGATTTGTGTGACTGGTGGACCTGTAGGAGTCTTCTATGCTACAACACAAATACAGCAGTCCCTCTGCCTGCAAATAGGGCTAAGCTCTTCCCCATTCTCTAAAAGGTGGACCCAGGGAAGGAGACAACCACTGGAGATCCTCAGGGCAAGTCAAGAAGAGTGGCCCCAGCCCATTAGCTCCCTCTGCTGAGGGAAAAGGGTAATTTGTCCATGGTCACACAGAACAAGAGATGCAGGCTAAGACCAAAGGTGCACCCTTTCATCCATTGGCTCCTTC
>NW_006283139.1:938214-952008 GCF_000327345.1 Myotis davidii
GAGCCGCAAGAGGAGAAGCAGGAGTCATGGCCCTATCTTAGAGATGTAAATTTTGGGTTGATTTGATAGAAAAGGATATTTTGTCCCTCTTGTGTCTTTTTAGAAAGTGGTCCACAAGGGTTGACAGGCCAATCAATAGTGTCATCAAAATAAGACCTAGGCACAGGCGAGATAGATACCCAAATGGAGAAATTCCCCAGAGTACACTCAGAGTAATAGTAATGATAATAATTCCTATACAGTAAATACATATATATATATATATATATATACACACATATATATATGTATCTGTGTATATAAACATATATATGCATCCATATATAATATATAATATGTGCACATATTAAGTATATTAAATATGTTAAATATATAAAATTTATATATATACATATATAAATGTAATCTTTAGGAAAATCTTGAATAGTGAGTTATATTATTCTCATTTTACAGAAAAATAGCTTGAGGATAGTGATCGCTTCAGGGTCACTCCAAAAACTCAATTCTATGCCTTTCCTTTTCTATATTCCCTCAAACAGATTCTGTGATCACAGGCTGATCTCAAGACTGCTAATTAACTGCAGCTAAAGGTAAGTGAAAACTCTACACAGAGGGAAATGAATAACTTCTGTGGCAGACAACACACTGAGAAATTTTACATATCTTATTTAATCATCAGAGCCACCAATCAGGAATTTGTTACTAACCTTCTTTTATAAGTGTAGGAATGGAGGTCTAAATTATTTCCAAGTTAATTAACTTGGTAAGAGAATAGAAATAATAAATATCCTATGAAGACTTAATATGTGGTAGATCTTCAGGTTATCAATCCAGTTACAGGGCTAATATCTGAACCATCCTTGAGAGCATTATTCTCTTGAAGGCTCATGTGAAAATCCAAATATTTTTTCGTGAGAAAAAAAAGTTTATGCTAACACATTATTAGCAGTGATCAATTTACCAAAATGCTCACCAGAGGCGAGGTCCATATGGGACACAGATGTGATTAAGGGAGAAGTCAGTTAAGAAAATAATTATTGCAACATGAAGAAGAAATAAGTGTTATAAAGTAACTGATATTTAAATATTTATTTATTTGAATAAACTATTAATTAGAATTATCCAGTTTTTATATTTATAGAAGGCCCATGTGAGATTGTATGTGTGTGTGTGTGTGTGTGTGTGTGTCTGTGTTTATTTTTTCTCTATATCTCTGCCCCAAGCTCCTGCCATGGAGCTCCTAAAATCCTTTCAATTTCCTAAGTGATAAGAACACTAGAAACATCTCTGTTCTAATATTTGTCTTGACCCCATCCTTGACACAAGGTTTCTAAAACCCTTGTACATTTTTTAGCAGTAGGAACATCTTCTGTTCTATTGAGGTGACTCTGAATGGGCTACTGAACATCTCCTGGTTGGGGGTTGGTTGGTAACCAGAAAGACCTACCATGATTAGAAGCTTCAAATTTTTAGCCCACACCCTCATCCTCCAGGAAGAGAAGGGATAGAAATGGAATTATGCCTATAATTGATAAAGGCATTGGTTATGCCTATGTGAGAAAGCCTTCATAAAATCCCAATGGTAAGGTATTCATAGAGCTTCCAGGCAAGTGAGCACATCCATATCGAGAGGGTGATGCACCACAACTCCACACATGCAGAAACAGAAACTCCTGCACTCAGGAACCTTCCAGACATTGCCCTATGTACCTCTTCATGTGCTGTTCATTGGTATTCTTTAGTATATTCTTTAATAAACTGGTAAACATAGTGTTTCCCTCAGTCCATGAATTATTCTGGGAAATTATTAAGACTTAAAAAAGGGGAGGTCATCAGAACCTTTGATCTATAGCTGGTTGGTCAGCAGCAAAGGTGACAACCTGGGCTTGCAACTGGCCTCTGAAGTGTGTGTCTGTATGGGGGTTGAGGAAAAGAATCCTGTGAGACTGAGTCCTTAACCTGTGGGATCTGAATACTAACTCCATGTGGTAATATTATAATTGAATTAAATTATAGGACACCCAACTGGTATCACAGGAAATTGCTGGAAAAGACCCTCCATGTAATTGGTGACCAGAAACATCAGAAGTGAAATGTTCAGTGTGCGTACCAAAGGATACTCACAGAGAAGAGAAAAATAGTAAGTAATGATGATGGTTTTTCCCACACAGAAGAATAACCAACTTTATTAAACAGTTGGTGTCAGAAGTGGGATTTATGCTAGATTGAGTCTGGCTCACGGATACATGTTGTTTGGGAAAAGAAAGTATGAAAGGATGGCAGATAAATAACCTTTGATTTCTGTGTGGGCACTTTGTCACCATTTGTCCTGATCAACAGCTGTGCTGCTATCAGTTACTAAAGGTAAAAAATTATCATTGGAATTTAAAAATGTTTCAAAATCTTTGGGAGGTAGTTCATTGGATAAATTTTTAAAAAGCAACTTCCATTGCCTTGTTATTATTATACTAGAGGCCTGGTGCACGACATTCATGAATTGAGGGGGAAGGGGGTCCTTCAGCCCGGCCTGAGCCCTCTCACTGTCTGGGACACCTTGGGGGATGCCTGACTGCTGACTTAAGAGCAGGCCTAAGGAGCAGTTGGACATCCCCCAAGGGATCCTTAGAGTTGCTGCAGAGGCGGGAGAGGCTCCCACCACTGCTGCTGTGCTCGTGAGCCCAGCTTCTGGCTGAGTGGGGCTCCCCCTGTGGGAGGGCACTGACCACCAGAGGGCAGCTCTTGCATTGAGCGTCTGCCCCCTGGTGGTCAGTGTGCATCATAGCAACCGGTCTTTCCACCATTCGGTGGATTTGCATATTAGCCTTTTATTATATAGGATGTAATAGCTAAACTAAAAGAAAATGCTGTGTTAGATCTTGATACTAGAACAGTCTCCTATTTCAGTATGTCTGAGTTTCAATTGCTAACCCCAAAGCTGCCTCCAAGGTAAAAACTATGCAGAGACAACAGAAAGTACCTCTAAGATCTCTGGTTACCAAGAAGGTAGTCAATGTAGGGGAAGGATAAAACCAAGAAATGATTGTGAAGGAGTTGTTTCATTTTTGTAAATCCGCATCATCAGGTTCCTAAAGAATTTTTATTGGGACATATTGTGAGAGGAACTAATTTGGGAGTCTTTTCTGTGGTTTTGAATGCTGCAGAAGGGAAAAGCATGTTTGGGTTCATTTAGGACCCAAGCCACTATGAAACAATCACAGATGGCTCTATTTGACCTGGACACACAGGAGGCTGCTCCAGAGGGAACAGCCAGCTTGCTGGACTGGATAAAGAACACTGAAATGCCTGTTTACCTTGTACTGTTCATTTCCTCCTATGAATGCCAAGTGGATCACCCCAGGAGAAGTAGCTAATATGCTTTGGATGTGAGCCATGTGAAGCTTGCTTTCTGATGAGCAGGATGTTCTCCCACTGAATATACCTACTACCCAGGTTATGATCATTGCTATGGTGAAGGAGGCCCCTTGCACATGGGTACCCCATATAACCTAACTGTTGCAAGCCTGAAGGATAATCCAGAAAGCCTTATCAAATTTGCTATCTCAGCTTTTCTCCTGGTTCTTACAGATGCTAATAAAAATGCTAGAATTAGTTAAGAAGAGAATGGGGAAAGGCAGATAAAAGAATCCAGAGACTGGGCTTAGCAGAGTGGACATTTTTAGACCATCATTAAGGAATTAGTGTCCCGGCGCACGAATTTGTGATAAAGGAAATTAATTAGTACCTCCAGTGCAGGGACTAATGCAGGTCATTCTGGGTGGTGGTCGGCTGGGCAGGACTGGGCAAGATTGGCCGGACACGCCCTAGAGCCAGCCGCCCACAGCTCAAAGGGCATCTGTGGAATGAGCAGGGTCCCTCTGGCAGGTGGGGTCCCTCGGCCTAGCCTGTGGGGATCGGGCTGAAACTGGCTCTCCAACATCCCCCGAGGGGTCCTGGATTGTGAGAGGTGGTTCTCGGGTGACACACCCTGGAATCGAGCTCCCTCCTCTCTGGTTCCGGGTGCGACACTCGAGAACAACTGCTGCCAAGTGACCGCACTTGGCAGCTCCTGCATTGAGCATCTTCCTCCTCATGGTCAGTGCATGTCATAGCTACCAGCCAGTCAGAAGCTCACTTAGCCTTTTATATATATAGATAACATGACTAAAGCAAGCGTCAATAGGGGAAAAACAAAGAGGAAACAGAAAGAGAAGAGTCCTGAGACTTATCCCAGCAGGTTGGAAATCTTTAGATGGTTATTAAAAATATGGAATGAATAAAACAGACATTGATGGGGTTAAAACAAAGGTTTTAGTACAACTCTACTAAAAGCTGGGTGGGCCAAAGGAACCCCCTGCTGGCTCCCAATATTACAAAGCTCAATCAAGTTGAGTCTATTTCTCCCAATTTGAAAAACATCTTAAATCCTGAAAGCAGAGATTACAATTAGAAACATGATCAACCAATTGTTTCTCGCTGTGGCTGTGGTCACATAGGTTAATCAGGTTAAACACTAAAAAAGGGGCCAGGGTATCTTGGCTCAGCCTCTCACTGGGGAACCAAAACATTTTGCACAACAGTAGATAAAATGGCTACTTTGGGGAAAGAGAAGCTTCTAGCACTCCTTGACACAGGAGTCCCACAAGCTGTGATACCAACCATTTGGTACAAACATGAGCTACAGTTAGATTTAAAAATGTAAGGGTTGATAGGATTATAAATTTTGAAATGTCTGGAAAGGCATTATGTAAAGAAGTTGTTTCTCCTTTGTGTGAGTGTTTTAATAGATATTATATCATACTGGGAACATATTTCCTTCCTCGTATTATTAAACCAGAACGTGTTGAGGGAGTCCTAATAGAGGCTATAGTTAGGAACATATGAGTTAATAGAATTACAGTAAAAGCTTGTAGGAGATTTGATATGTTTAAAACAGGCTTTATGTAAAGTGGTTCTACCACTTTTACCTGATTATATTATGGAGATGAAAATTGTATCTGATTAGGGAACATTTCCATTAGTACTTACTACTGTAAAACAGAAGGCATGTAAACCCACCCTTTAAGCAATATCAATTGCCAATGCTTAATGGGAATCAGTAAGATTGCCAGAATCCACACAGTGTGGCATAGAAACTTCAATGCTGGTAGGGACCAGTTCTCAATGAAATAGCCTTTTGTGGACTATAGACTGAGACTTACAACAAAAATCTGTGAGTGCCTTCCAGGGACAAAGACTGGAACTTTAGACTACAGAGTTTCCTTTTGAGGGGCATTTACTTCCTTGCTCTCTGACATTAATTGAAGCTACCCTGATGACTGAAGAACATAACATGATCTTAAAACCTGAAATATCCATAATGTCTAGGATGATGTCATACAAAGGCTTAATGGAGATGGCAGTGCCCAGGAGAGTTCCCCAGTAAAATAGAAATGGTTTATACAGGATCCTGCTGCTTGGGGAATGCAAGGAGCATATAGTCATGAGTGTGGGGCCTCTTTTCATTTAAAACTGACTCTGTCCCTGTGTGAAAAGCTGCTGAATTCTATTGTCACTTGGATAGTTCCCTACAAACAGCTCTTGTCTGACCAACAAAGTGAGCTCATTCTTTTTCAATTCCAAAGTAAATGAACAACATTTTGTGTGTGTGTGTGAGTGAAAGCTGCTGCATTCAGACCAGTGGATGGAAAGACTCTGATTAAGAAGGTAAAAACAGGTCAGCCTGGTGGGCAAAATTACATCCTGTTTTCCTAGCAGTGATGGAAGAGCTGAACAGTGGGGAAAACCCCTATGTCTGTGTTTTCCTGTCTCACAAGCAGTGGGCAGTGGCCTAGCCATGTGGTCAAATTAAAAGGAAACAGAAACATGTACTATTAAAGGAATGTCCATGTGGGGTATGACCTTGTGGAAATTTGAAGGTAATATGTTGATTTCCATCAAAAGAATTCTCTTCTAGAATTAAAAGGTTATTAGAATTGACAAGCAGATATTCCCATGGACTCCTCTGAAATGGGGAGTTGGGTCCATGAAATGGATGGATACGGGGCTATTTCCACAAAGCAGAAATGGGCTAAACCTAGACATAATCCTTTTACATCATCTGAGGAATAATATACCAATAAGACGATTCTGTCTGCCAGCAACAGAGACAAAGTCTGGGGAGACTATATGGCAGATTCCCTGATGGGAAGACCCTGATCATAGTTGGCAAGTGATACTGATACTGCTAGTCCTGGTGGGCTACAAATGTGTCCTGACAGAGAACAGACACTGACTCTGGACTGGGCTCTGCTTACCGAGTGGTGTAGAAGAACCAGAACAGAAAGAAAGTGCACCAATTTGAATCGCTGGTTATCATTTCTTTAGACCAAGAAACACATTTTACAGCACATAATGTCCAACAATGGGCAGAAAGAGATCCTCTTCAGAATACTAGTTTGACAGATAGTTGGCACTGAAAATTGAATACTGGTTTTCTAAAATGAGAGAGAAAGCATGAAAGGCTGGTTTATATACTTTCATGAGGAGGTGTTCACACTCAACATGAATGGGACTAAAGGAGTGTCTCCATTAGATAGACTTGTCTGTTTTAATGTCGATCTGGAGAAGAAGGGCTGGGGAAGATGCTGACATGACTATATACTTGCCAAGGGAGGAGGATGCTGTCATAAGGACTATATTTATTTTTTCTTTCTTTCCATCACCTCCCCGCTGCCCACATACACAACTCATACAGGACCAGGGCTACAACTATATGTGGGATGCGGCTACAATGTTTTGGCCAGGTTCAAGCCTCAGACTAATGAAAGGACAGGGTCCTCTCATTGCCACGTGCAAGTCCCAGTTGGAGGGCAGGGCCCTCCCAGCACAATTATAGCCAACAGCTATGGTTGTAAGCTTGAACCTATGGTTCAAACACGTGGCCCCACGTGCCTTGTGATAGAGTCGGGTGCATGTAGTTGAGTGGGGTTGAAACTCACAAGAATGCTGTAAACTTGATCACGCCCCTAATTTGCCTCGTGGCATCTGCTATAAAATAAAGACATGGCTTGTGGGCACTGGCACTGTCTCCTCATCAGGGAGCAGTGTCCACCGAGACCCAGCTTACATTCTCTTGTCTGTCTTTTCTCAATCCTTTCACTCCCCGATCCCCCACTCAGGATCACCTTTGGCCATAACAAGTGGTGCCCAAGCAGGCCCCTTTGGCTGTAACAACTATAGAAGTTGGAAGCATGGATGATTCCTAAACAAGAATCTACTTAGAATCTGTCTTCACCCCATTTGACAAAATTGGAGCTACAAAAAAATGCAGCTGCATTGCCTGGTGGTAAATATCTCTCACTAATCCAACCTGGTAACCTTTCCCTATATGAACAGAAAGGACTGAAGAGGAAGCACTTACTAGACTAGTATTGTTGCCTGAAATCTAGATGTCCCTTCCAAAGGTGGTAGAGTTTGCATATAAATTAAGAGAAAAAGGAATAGTGACAATAGATTAAGTAATGAGTAAATAATTTATATACCAAGGAGTGTCTAATATTAACACCTCTAAAGAAGCGCAGAGAAAGAGATTATATTATATCTTAGCTCAATTATATCAGATGCCTGAAAGGGTAAAGTCATATGTTGGCCAAGACCACTATTGCTTTCTGGTTCAGAGAAGATTGAATGTTAATCTGCAAATCTGAGTGACCTTGCCCTGGGAAACATTTTCCTATGATGTAATGATGGACTAGAATGCTTATTAATTTAATAACTGCATGGGATTTGAGTAATTTCCCAGTATCTCTTGGCTTATATATCTCTCGACAGTATATTTTGCTATAAGATATCAATGGCCAGACACCAGGTGGTGGACTATGAGATAACAGAAAATATGTATAGTGGTCTCTACCTCCAATTCCTAGCATAGGGCTCCCCAAACCCTTGTAATTTCTTAAGTGATAAGAACACCAGGGGAATCTTTTGTTCTACTGGGTGACTCTGCATGAGTGGGCTCTTGGATGGAGGTTGGTAACCAGAAAGACCAATCCATGATTAGGAGCTCAGAATCTTTAGCCCCCTCCCCATCCTCCAGAGAAGGGTAAGGAGCTGGAAATTGAGTTAATAATTCATCATGCCTATGTAAGAAAGCCTCCATAATATACCAAAAGTAGAGTGTTCAAGGAGTTCCAGGCTGGTTAATACATCCACACTGGGAGAGTGACATGCCCCAACTCCATGGGGACAGGAGAAACTGTACTTGGGACCTTCCCAAACCTTGCTCTACATATCTCTTCATTTGGCTGTTCACCTATATTCTTTATCATATTCTTTATAAACTGGTAAACATAAATGTTTCCCCGAGTTCTGTGAGCTGCTCTAGCAAATTAATTGAACCTAAGGAGGGGATTATCAGAACATTTAATCTATATCTGATTGGCCAGACACACAGGTGACAACTTGGGCTTACAAGTGGCCTCTGAAATTTTATATATATCTATAGATATATATATAGATATATATAGATATAGATAGATAGATAGATAGATATCTATATCTATATCTATATAGATATAGATATATAGATATAGATATCTATATCTATATATATGAAATGGGGGAAGTCTTGTGAGATTGAGCCCTTAACCTGTGGGATCTGATGCTATTTCCAGGTACATATCATAACTGAATTAAATTGTCAGACACCCAGTTGGTGTCAAGAGAATTGCTTCTTGTGCTGAAATACCTCCACACATTGGTGACCAAAAATGTTAGGAATGAAGTGTCCTGTATGAGTAACAAAGGAGAATCACAGGGGATGAGAAACACCGTAAGGAAGAACTGGGGTGTCCATGCCCAGAAGAGAGAAAACTACACTTTTTTCCTTATAGACCAGGTACTGGTGAATAGAAACTACATGGTGCCAAAAATTGTCTTTGTTCATGGGGAGCTTCTTCAGGATTATTTTTATGGGGTTTTCAACAACATGATTTTCTTCTCCAGTTTTCCCTCATGGTGGTGTCAGGGCATTTTCAATGATAACTCACTGGGATTTCTGACTGGTCTCTGAATTTTTCCAGACAAGCATTTAATGGGGCAATAAACCCATGGCATACTTCACAGAAATACACACACACACACACACACACACACACACGGATACATATATAAGTAATTTTGGGAATCACTGCATGTCATATTTCTCTTAGAGATTTATAATGTTTATTATCTCACTAAAAGCTCTGAATCACTGTACTAGAGAAACTAAGTTCCCAGATTGACCTTAGGATACTTGGGTGGTTCTATTGCAAGAAAATCCCCTACTCCATGTATTATCAAGGCCCCCTGAGTTCAGAGTATCCCAAACCCACTTTTCTCTTTAAGAAGTTATTACTTTAATCAAATTCAGCAATACTTTAAAAAAATATATATACACCATGGCATGGCCAGTGATCAGAGCACTAACCTACACACCAAAGGGTTAAGGGTTCAAAGGGTTCAATTCCCTGTCAAGGGCACATACCTAGGTTGCAGGTCCTGGTCAGGGTGTGTGCAGGAGGTAATCAATCCACATGTCTCTCTCACCAATCTCTCTCCACCCTCCTCCCTCTCTCTCTCTCCCCACCTCTTCCTTTCTTTCTAAAAATCAATAAAAACATATCCTTTTTATTTTTGAAAATTAGACACTTATTTTTTATTTTTTGAAAATATATTTTTACTGATTTCAGAGAGGAAGGGAGAGGGAGAGATGGAAACATCAATGATGGGAGAGAATCATTGATTGGCTGCCTCCTGCAATGCCCCCTACTGGGGATTGAACCATAGCCCAGGCATGTGCCCTGACCAGGAATGGAACCTGGTTCATAAGTTGGCACTCAACTACTGAGCCACATCGGTCGGGCAAAATTAGATATTTTAAACTTTGTTATTATATTATCTATACTTCTTAATATTTTTACTTACCTTGCTTTATTTTTATGTGACTTATTCTGGGTATGTTCTTTAATATTCGGTTTACTAAACCTGTTTTCAGCTATGCTAATACAATATTTAAAGACTCCATTAATGTTTTAAAAGTTCAAAGACTTTGGTTTTTATTTTTAGAAATTCTGTTAGGTGCTTTTTCAAATATTCCCATCTACTTAATAGCAGATTTTCTCCCTCATGTTTTGCTTCCTTCTTTCATTTATTAAATCATTATAATAATAATGTTTTTATTTTGTGTCTGATAATTATATTAGTTACAGTGATTTATTTATGGATTTCTAATTTTGTTCTCTGAATTCATGTTGGATGGTGTTTACCTTAGAGAATCTTAAGGATTCTTACTAAATATGACCTGATTTTTTTGTTGGTTCTGTACTAAACATGACCTGATTACTATTTTGGCTTGCCTATTTCTTCCTAGGTTACTTAGGCCTCTTTTTATGTGACTACCCAGTGTGGTGGATCCTGAATCATGCACTTGCCTGAGTGAGGCCAGGCTGAGTCCTTTATTTTATTTACCTCTATCATATTCCATGTGTTCCTAGGACATGGCACTTCCTTTCTATAGCTTTGGCACTAATTGATTACTTAGCTTACTCTTTTTTTCCATCTTATTTTTAACTATAGGCTTGTTGCACGAAGAGATTCATGCAATAGGCCTTCCTTCCTCCTGGCTGCCGGCACAGGTTTTCCTCTGGCACCTGGGATCCAGGCCTTTGTTCTGGCTAGAGCCGCCTTCAGTCTTCCGTCTTCACTGCTCCAGCCGGAGCTAACTTCTGTCTTCTGTCTTTGCTGTTCCAGCCGGAGCCTCCTTCCAACTTCCATCTTCGCTGCTCTAGCCAGAGCCACCTTCCATCTTCCGTCTCCGCTATTCCAGCTCACCTTCAGTCTTCCCTCCTCCACTTGGAGCCTACATATGCAAATTAACTGCCATCTTTGTTGGCGGTTAATTTGCATATCATGCTCATTAGCCAATGGGAGGATTTATATGATTTCCTTTTCATTATTTCTGGTCATTGTCCTCTGAACAAGTCCCAGTTAATCAACTATCACTCAAAGAAAAATGTGTCATTAAGAACTGACAATGATGCCCTAGGGAAGAGTGTTGTATGCATTTAATTGATGTTTCTTGAATCAAAATCCCTTTAAGCACAAAGTTGGCAGGACTCTTAGAGAATTACATGTAACACACTTTACTTTCTCTACATTTTTTCCATATCTATGTTCTCCACCCCTCATTGAAGCCAGATTATATTATGAAGTTCACCAGTAAGATACATGTCTTATAGCTAAAAACTCCATCTATATAATGCCTATCAAGACATGTTAACATTTTGGTAGATAAATGGCAAGACTACATTTAAATAAATGCCATGCTATATGCAAAGTTGCAGCTAAATTTGTCATTTGTTTGTGTTAGGGTAGATTAAGACCTTCTGAGTCAAATCGTGGATCTGAGCATTGGCGAAGAACATTTCAAAGATGATTCATAAAGTTTCTTGCTAATTCATTTGGTGGATGGTAGTGATGGTTGGACATTGAGTGGCTATATATTAGTGGGATGTTTGCATTGAGATAATCAACAAGTAGTTTTATATATAATTTTAGAGTTCAGGAGAAAGATTTCATAGACAGAACTTAAAGACTTGGAAGTCTGTCTATGAAAAATATGAGTTTTCCATTGCTACTATAACAAACCAGCATGAATTTAATGGCTTAAAACAACATAAATCTATCATCTTATAGGCCTGGAGGTCAGAAGTTTGAAACCAGTTTCACTAAAATCAAGGTGTTGGCAGACCTGCATTTCTTCTGAAGGCTCTAAAGGAGAATCCATTTCCTTCCCTTTTCCAGCAGCTCCTAGAGGCTCCCTACCTTCCTTATCTTGTGGCCCCTTTTTCTGTCTTCAAAGACTGTAGCGTAGCATCTATTTTCTCTGGTCTCTGATCTGTCCTTACCTCTTCCCTCTCTCCAAACTCCTGTATTCTCTTCAGTGTGGTGGTTGTGATTACACTGGGCCCATCCAGATAATCCAGAATGAGATCCCCATGTCAAGATCCTTAAATCACTCATTTTAAAAAATCTATTTTTGCTATGTAAGGTAACATATTAACAGGTTCTGGAACTCTTAGGTGGCCATCTTTGGGTGGTAATTATTCACCCTAATACATTGGGGGGGAGGGAAGGGTAAAGTCTGAGACTATAAAATTAACCAAGGAGAGTGCATAGACCAGCCGTGGGCAAACTACGGCCCGTAGGCCGGATCCGGCCCTTTTGAAAGGAAAAAAACTAAAAAAAAAAAAAAAAAGACCGTACCCTTTTATGTAATGATGTTTACTTTGAATTTATATTAGTTCACACAAACACTCCATCCATGCTTTTGTTCCGGCCCTCCGGTCCAGTTTAAGAACCCATTGTGGCCCTCGAGTCAAAAAGTTTGCCCACCCCTGGCATAGACTAATGAGAGAAGAGGAGGATGAAGATGATTTGGGGGGAACATTGGTCTTTAATAAAAAAATAGAAAAACAAGAGAAGAGGAAGATGATTTGGGGGAACATTGGTCTTTAATAAAAAAATAGAAAAAAAGCATGAGAAAGAGCAATTAGGAAGGCTGGAGAGAACTGTGAGATAAGGGAATAACCAACGGTAAGAAAGGAGAGATTTTCAAAAAGAAACAGGTAGTTAAGAATGCTGAATTCTTCAAAGATGTCAAAAAAAATGACTCTTGTTTGACCTATTTGTCCATTAAAAGGTTCCCAAGAGATCATGGGGGAAAAAAAGAATTTTTGTGTTCAAACTCTGCTATAGAAGGCAAAGTCATAGATAACCTATTTTCAAAGAATTTCCTTGAAAAAATTAAAAATGTAGAAAGCTCTGACATTTACAGATGTATAACTTAGCAACCTGAACATCTGAACTATTCAGCACCACTGGTTCCCTCAGGCAGTGTGCTGGGATGGAAAGACTGCAGTATCACAGGCACTCTTGTTTAAATTGCAGCTTCAGCACAAAATAATGGTTTTCTTGAGCAACATACTTAAACTTCCTAAACATTTACTCTGTTTTCTCTCCTCTAAATTGAGATAATGATTTTTAATTACCAAGTAATTGTTACCATTGGCTGGGGACAATATTACATGCCTGACACACAATAACACTTCAATAAATAATATTCAATATCATTACTACCACTGTGGAAATACGTTCTAAAAAGTGTACATAAAGCTCCACAAATAGTCACTATTATAATTTCTCATATTAATCTGGATTTCAAATCATAAGTGGGGCCAGCAAAATATGTAGATGGCCTAACAGGCTTTCATTCAGGCCAATACTTTGTCACACAATGCGTACACTGTTCCTTTGGGAAGAGAACAATCAAATGAGAATGTTTCTGTTTTCTCTGAGCACCAATGACACCAATCATTGTCAAGATTCTGCCTGTTAAATGTTCACGGTTGTTTTGCCTAATGATTCATTCCCTGATCTCTTAGCCACTGAAAACTATCAGTCTGGGATCCACCTTTGTAGCTCCATTCCTAATGGCTTCCTTCATTGAATGATATTCTGGTCACAGTGAGAGGAATTCCTCAATATTCAGCAGGTTCTGTTATGCTTCTGCCTTTCTTTCTAGCCTTGTGGCCTTCCTAGTTAGACCAGTCCAAATTGCTGATGGATCACCCCTGCCTGAGTGTTTAGCATGGTAGCCTGCTATAACTGTTCAACACCAGCTTCTCTTGACCTTGGATTTGGGTTGGTGGTTTCTATAGTTTATTAGGTCACCACGATTATGATTTCTTTCTGGTTAGAAACTCATTTGTTCAGCAG
>NW_006283139.1:952027-956093 GCF_000327345.1 Myotis davidii
GCATCTTTCCGCTGACAGAGGGATAGCTATACAGTAGAAACTCAGTATTAGTCCATTTCCTGATTTCTGTTATTCAACAAATACTTGTTAAAATAGTAACGTTTCCTATTAATAAAAAGAGTTGATATGAAGGAATAAGAAGCAGGAATTGCTCTGGTTCAGCTTTTAAAAAGGCAGCTCTTTAGTCTAGAGCAGTGGTCGGCAAACTGTGGCCCCTTGAGTGTGGCTCTTCCACAAAATACCACGTGCGGGCGCGCACGTACAGTGCGATTGAAACTTCGTGGCCACACTCAAGGGGCCAAAGACCTGCATGTGGCTCACAAGCTGCAGTTTGCGACCACTGGTCTAGAGGGTAACTCATCAGGAGGGTAGTCAGGAAGGCCTGTACACACAGATGCATTTTGCAAAAGGCAGAAATAGATCATTTCACTGCTTTCTCCAAGACTCCAGTAGCGTTGAAGAAAGCAGGTGAGACTAATGTAGTGTTCAATTTACATCTTTCATGTATTTTTATTTGCCCAAATCAAAATCTCTCATTCAACAAAAGCATGTCAGGCCCTCACATGGATGAGAGCCAGGAGAACAATTTTCCTGAATAGATAATGAGGCTTGAAATCCTGAGTTTCCCAGTGCACATTCACAATGGATTCAAAGGACTGGGAGGGAGAAGGACACGGTTTGGCAACAGTAATAAGATCCAGTTCTCCCCTTGCCCTGACACCTCTGGATCACAGAGCTCCTTGCAAATGAGTTCTCTCATTACAGATTTTCTGTTTGCATCTGCAAGAGAGGAAACTAAGGTGTAGGCAAACCCAGTCTCACAGAGCCTGACACCAGAATATGAACAGCACATGTTGACAACTAGAGACCTGGTAGATTTGCAGGTGTAATGTTCTCTGGGCTTATTTAAGAGGTGATTTTGCTTGCTCACTTAGGTGGGAAACAGAATATTTTTAGTTCGGCAAAATGCTTTGGATTCAGATGACCCAAAAGCCATTTGCTCACAGGAATTAGGGGCAACATTTAGTTCCCATAAATATTGAGGTCGACAAAGTGTGGTCTAATGTCCTAACAACAATATACACCTAGTAGCAGATACTAGGCCAATGCTAGAGGCAAAGTGATACATTTCAAATACAGTGGGGTCTTGACTTACGAGTTTAATTCGTTCTGAGAACAAGCTCGTTAAGGAGCTCAATAACTCAAATTACTCTGTCAACTCAATGCCAAAAATTGGCGGAGAGACAGCTGGTATCTCAAAAAACTTGTTAGTTGAGACGCTCGTAAGTCAAGGCCCTACTGTATAAAGCTCAAGGGCAGGAAAAAAAAAGACAAGAAATCGGGAGTTGAAAAGATTAGTATACTTGTAAGTATAGTACAATACTAAATAATTCTGACTTATTTGGGACAGAATTGACACTCTAAGGGTTTATAGGCTCAATCTTCTTGGGTGGTGCCACCATAAGTACAGATACTTTGATTTAAAAGAGATTCAGGTTGAAAGTAGAAAGAAAAGGAACAAGGAAAGGTTCTATCAGTTTCCTACAGAAACAAGTTCAAAATCTTTAGTGGCATCATAATCTCGTTCCAACTACCTTGGCAAGTTTATCTCCAACTTATTGCCTTTGTGTTATTTATTCTGCAACAAAAATAGGCAATTTGCCTCTGTGCCATTCACACATGCTCACCACTCAGTAGGCCACAAGTACTGCCTTTGTAAAGTCACTACAAATTTCTGAATAGGTTTTAAATTTCTTTCCAGTTTGTCATCCTCTTGGAGGTGGACAAGAAACAGTTGGACTATGGATATGACGCTACATGAGAAGGTTCGGATTAAGCTATAGATTTTTTGTGTCAGTAATAGGAGTCAGAGTAGAGGCAATGCATGGATGAGTTCAATGACATGAATATAAGAAGAGACGAGAAAGAGCCACCAGAGCCTCCTATATATCCTTCAGTGGAAAGAGAAATTAAGACAGGGAGAGAGCAGTCTGAAAGCAAGCATCAGGAGAAAATTTAAAAGGGGGCGATCATTAGTGTTAACCACGATAGAAAAATCAAAGAAGGTTGAGACTGAGGAGCGTCCTCCTGGACTGGAAGAACTGGAAATTAAACTCTCCTGTCAGGGGATTGTTACTGTGGTGGGGATGGGAATAGATTAGCACAATGTGAGAAGGAAATGAGAAGGAGGCAGTGGAGGAAAGAGAATTGGGAGAATTTTATTATGTGGGGAAAGGAGACAGATGGGACAGTAGCTGTGGGTAGAACTAAGATTCAATAACCAATTTATTTGGTACAACTTCTCAATAACGCATTATCATAAAAAGCTTTCCTTCTGAAGTACTCTTTTTTGTGTGTTTTTTTTTTCCATCAGTAAGAAATTTACTTGTTTTGAAAAAATCCAAATGCTGGTACTATCCAGAAAAATTTGTTAGGTTTACTTATCCTATATAATAAAAGGCTAATATGCAAATTGTCCCCTGGACCAGGAGTTCGACCAGGGGTCAAGGTGGCCAGACAACTGCCCACAACCCCTCCCCCTGGCTGCCCCGCCCCCCCATCAGCCACCCCTCCATGAGGCAGGTGGGCCGGACTCTGCCTGTGCACGAATTCATGCATTGGGCCACTGGTATTATTATAAAGTCAATCTGCTGAAACGTGTTCACTGAAACATTTGACCTGCATTAATACTTTATGTCCCTGGATTTATATTTTAAAAAGTCACACACAAATGAAAATGGAAAAACTGCCAATACCTGATTTCTGTCTCCTATATTTCATGTGCAATCATATACTTAGGTACCTTTTGACCCCATGAGGGGACAAAACTAATATTCAGAACAACCAATAACAGGAAGAAGAGGAAAAAAATTTTTTCAAATAAAATGATTTTCATCATACTATATTCTTTTAAAAATATATTAATATATTTTTATTGATTTTAGACAGAGGAAGGGAGAGGGAGGAAGTGAAACATTTACATGAAAGTCTCCTGCATGCCGCATACTGGGGATTGAGCAGGCAACCTGGGAATGCACCTGAGCACGTGCCCCTAAGGGGAATTGAACCGGGACCTTTTAGTGCATGGGATGATGTTCAACCAACTACACTGGCCATGGCACATCGTAGTGGATTTTTTTTTTAAATCTTTATTGTTGGAAATATTACATATGCCCCCCCCCCCCAAAATTGATCTTGTTCTCCATATATGTGGTGTGCTAGCTGGATATCTTTGGGCGTAATTATTACACATTTGGTGTGGATAGCACACGGATGGTCTTCAAAAAGGCCAACCTAGATGGCCTCCCTTGCCTCCTGCAAAGTACCTACAATTTCTTGCATCAGACATGAATCAGAAGTTAAGTGGACTTCTGATAATGTCTAATTTCATGAAGTGCCCAGGTACCAGGCCTGTAATGATGAGGTTTTCTTCATCCCTCCACCAGAGAGCTCAGTGGTTGAGTCCTAGAGAAAGACCTTAATTCTGGGCAAATAAATAAATCTTAGTGGCCTCCATATTTTTCATCTGAAAATAGGAATGCCAATTATTGAATTTTAAATGTTGCAAAAATTCCAACATCATATTTTAAACTGAAAAACCTTTATAAAATAGGTAATTACTCTCATTATAATCAGTTATGTAAATTTAAAAAGTATAATATGGGGGGGCAATGAGTGGGAAATTGGAGACATCTGTAATTCTATCAACAATAAAAATATATTAAAAATAAAAATAAAAAGTATAAAATGTTAATAGTCATATCTAAAAATATTTAATACCAATTAATTTATAGGTAACAATTAGAAATTTAATTAAGGAAATGGACATTTATAAAGTACTCACACTATATGCCAAAAAATAAATTCTTTTTCTCCTTTCTCTTTAATAAACAATTAGGTAAATACAGTTTTGTTCATTTTATAGATGGGTAAGGTTCTCTGAGATATTAAATAGAACTCTCAAATTTAACTAACCTGTTAGAGAGAAATCAGGACTCACAATTTAAATATGTTATAAATTTAAAATCTATGCTGATCAAATCTAAACATTTGTCTCCCAAATGTT
>NW_006283139.1:956304-957959 GCF_000327345.1 Myotis davidii
ACGACAACGATGCCAGCATCCCATGCCCTGGACAGCCTCTGGCCAGAGGCCCGCCTGCCTGCCCTCCCTCCCTCCGATGAGGCTGAGGGGACTGCGTGCTGTCATCTTTGTGATGGGGTGATGGTTAATTCGCATATTACCCTTTTATTAGATAGAATGGAATCTAGTAAATAGCTGTTAGGTTTGACTGGATATGTTTAAATAACTACATTGATATTTATGAATTAAGTTCAGAATTGAAAAAGAAATCCTTAACAAAAACTTCCTAGGGGTTTTCTGGGTATAATTCACTTTAGATTTCCTATGTGTTTTTGCAGAAATGAGCATGGGAAGTTTTTGTTTGTTTGTTTGTTTTTTGTTTTTTTTGTTTTTTTTTTAGTATTAATTAAAGCTCTGGCCAAGTAACTCAGCTGGTTAGAGCATTGTTCTGATATGCCACAGTCACGGGTTCAATCCCTGGTCAAGGCACATGCAAGAAGGAAATAATGAATGCATACATAAGTGGAATAACAAATCTCTCTAAAAATCAATAAATAAAAAATTTAAAAAGTACTAATGAAAATTGTATGGCAAACCTATTTTACTATCCAAGTCTTATTTCTCATTAAAATGCTCTAATCTTCCTTCATTATTCTCCAAGATGGCTGTGTCGAGGACTGGTGGATGTTAATCAGCTAATAGGGTCTTATTCCCAAGTCAAATACTCTCAGCTATATAAATATTTGTAATTAGTAAGTATGTATTCATGTATATGTGAAAGCACCATATGAAGACATTTTTTTTCATGATTATGTAATAATTAAAATTCTACTTTTACTGGATACAGATGATAGAAATCAAGAACATAAATATGATGAGGGTGAGTGGGAAGGAAAACAATATTTTCCAACTGAAACTATTATCCCCTTTCAGTAGGAGAGGTGGCACAGCACAGTGGTTAAGACCTAAGGTGGAATGCAGACTCTGCACTTCATTAGCAATGCGATTCAGACAGAACACTTCAAGGTTCTGTGCTTTGATTTTCTCACTGATAAGGTAGGATTTTATAATTATTAAATGTAAAAAAAAATCCCTAGCACATAGAAAGCCTTATATATTACCTATTTTCATATTAATTATGAAAAATAGATATTTTCAGTTATGAAGATATATCACTTGATTATTTTTAAGCAAATAGCCAAAGCAAATACTGTTATCCAGAAAAACTAGATTTTCAACTCTATGTAATCCTATATAATAAAGTGTTAATAAGCAAATGGTCATCACGCCCTCGTGTTGGGGCTGGGGGACCTGAGGCCGGGCTGGGGAACCTGAGGCTGCGCCCCACCTTGCCCTGCAGGACTTGATGGGGGTGGGGCCTGCCAGGTCTGGGTCTCATGCGATTTCAAGGAATGTACGGGTGGGTGGGGACTTGACTCTGGGTCCTGCAGCATGCCCCAGACTCTGACAGGAGGGAGATTTTCATATACATTTTACTTTTTTTTTTCTTCTCTGACACTTCTATTATAGAGAAAGGGCAAATAGCAATATTAAAATATTTCCTCTAATTCCCTTTTAATGTGCATGAATTTCATGCACAGGGCAACTAGTACCAAAAGAAGGCTCCTTGAGACAAGTATAAATTCAAGGAGAGAATATGAGATCTTTTTCTCAGT
>NW_006283139.1:959179-960920 GCF_000327345.1 Myotis davidii
TTCCCTTCCTTCCTTCCTTCCTTCCTTCCTTCCTTCCTTCCTTCCTTCCTTCCTTCCTTCCTTCCTTCCTTCCTTCATTTGTGATGAACATTCTAGGTTTGAAAATAGGGTTATTTTTCAAACTATGTTTTCCCCTTCTTGGCATGCAAATTATAATGCAAATCTCGCAGATTTGGCCTCAACATTGTTGCTCAAATCTCTCTATTTTCAACACCAGCATCCAAGTTAGGGCTCATGTACTTCTCTCCAGGACGGCTGCAACAGATATTCCACTGATCTCTCTGCTTCTTGCCTTTTCTTTTTTTTCCTTTTTTTTTAATTGTTTTATTGCTTAAAGTATTACAAAGGTTATTACATATGTGTCCTTTTTCCCCCCCGCCCTTGACAATCCCCTGGCCTTCAAACTCCAGTTGATTGATTCCATGCAAACTGCCAGATGGTTCTTCTTAGCTGCCCTTCAATTATCCACTACTTAAAACCCACTAGGAATCTTCTTGATTTACCAAATGAAGCTCCCATTTCTTCATTTTGACTTTCCAGACGTTTTGTGAACATTTCATGCCATTACTTCCATAAGTATACCCTGTACTCTGAGCCCATTGGAACCTGGTGGTTTTTACTGAAAACATCACATTTTTTTCAGTTCTGTGTTTTTGCTCTCTACCTACAAAGCTTGCTGCCTTCATTGTTCTAGCTAAAAAAGTAATACATACCTTTGAGGCATACTGCAAATACAGGCTATTTTATAATTTTTTTTATAATCCTTCCTACTCTCTTTTAATATTTCCAGATCTCTTATAACATTACTTGCAACTCTAGTCATTTACTAGATTTACTCAGTCTTTTTTGCCAGTGTCTAGGAGCCTTGAGGAAAGTAGCTGTGCCTTATTCAATTTGATAATCTTAATGACTTGCACAGTGCCTGGCACAGTGTGGAAGCTTCATACTGCTCTTTGAACTTGGACTAGACCAGACTTAAGTGGCCCACAGGGGATCAAGTCCATGACCCTCATCTCATTATCACTGAAGCCTGGCCACAAGAAGAATGTGAAAAGTGGAAAACATTCTTGTTATATTTGAACTTTCATTAAAGTACATTCAATTCTAAAGACAAGTTCCAGTTTAGGGACCCTGAAGAATAGAGAATGTCCTCCATTCATTAACTGAGCGGGGAGAAATGCAAGTTCCTCTTGGAATGTCCATTTTAAAACAGTCAATATTGGCCCAAACTGAAAACAGAGATAAATGCCTAGAGGTGGAGACATGGGGAGTCATGAAGATGTTTGTAAGTTAAAAGCATTTAGTTAGCCAGCCATGTTGTTAGTTTCTACATTCTTAGATCAGCTTCAAGTACTGAAAAGGATATTAAAAAATAAAACATAAGATTACTAGTTTCAAAGAGATGGTTATTGCATATACAAATATATATATATATATAACATATATGAATATATATTTTATGTATATGTATTTAAAATATACATGAATGCATTTATATGTGCGTATGTAATAAGTGAAGGGAAATACAAATATAGAGATATACATATATACACACATATGCACATATATCTGTGTACTTTTTATTGTTTATTTAAAACTAGAGGCCCGGTGCACAAAAATTTGTGCACTCAGTGGGGAGGGGGGAGTCCCTCAGCCCGGCCTGTGCCCTCTCGCAGTCTGGGACCCCTCAGGAGATAATGACCTGCTGGCTTAGGCCTGCTCCCGGGTGGCAGAGGGCAGG
>NW_006283139.1:961505-964116 GCF_000327345.1 Myotis davidii
GTTACAATGTTTCAAACTGCAGGCTCAGAGGCCTGCAGCCGCAGGCGGGGAATGTTGGTTTCCTCGGTCACTGAGGCAAGCAAGCCTCATGTCAGTTTCAAGCTGCCTGGCTGCCGGCCGCCATTTTGGCTGACAGTTAATTTGCATATCTTGCTGATTAGCCGATGAAAAGGGTAGGGGTCGTACGCCAATTACCATGTTTCTCTTTTATTAGTGTAGATAGTTCATAGTCTGCTTGCTATTTCCTACTCATAACATGCTCATGTCTGCCTCTCTGTCACAAAGCATCTATTCCTTTATACCAAGATTATTCAATTTCATTTATGACAACCTAGGTCAGGAGTCAGCAAATTTTTTCACAAAGGTAAATATTTTAGTAGCCACCTATGGTCTCTGTCAAAATTACTCCACGCTGTCATTACAGCAGGAAAGCAGCCATAGACAATACATAAATATAAGGGTGTGGCTGTGTTCATAGTTGTACAAAGCACAAAGCAGGATTGGCCTAAAGGCTGTAGTTTGCTGACCTATATTCTCTGTCAACTCCATCCAGGAACGTTTTCTGTATTTGTCGCTACCTTACTTGAGTTTTTAAATTTTGGGGCCAACGTGTAAAGTTCTTTGATATTAAAACTGAAAGAGGGAGGAGAGAAATATTAGAGACTAAAACAAGTGAAGACAATGAGATGTCTGGCACCGGGCATTATGGTAAGACAATCTGAGCTCCGAGGAAGGGGGCTGCCTCTGCCAAATGAAAGCTTCCTCTAATTCTTCGTTTGAAATCCAATGATAGTTGGGTTAAACTAGGTGCTTCTTAACACAATGTGACTTTCTTTTGCATTTTGGACAAAACAACCACTGGCTCAAAAAGGAAATAAGTAAGAGAGCCAATCCAATGCCGCCCAGAAAACCTCTTGTGTTAAGAGAAAGTAAAGTTCTGAAGAAGAAGGAAACAGTCAGCTGAGAAAGTTTGTCCACGTAACTTCCTTCCTATTGTTGTGAACTTGCTACTCTTACTTGGCTTTAACTTACAGGATAGTTAAGGTAGGAAAGCAAGCCAAGAGGCAGGCTGCCCAGGCTGCTCTGGACATGGGAAGACGGAGGGTGAGTCTCCTAGGTTAGGACTTCTGTTGTAGGAAATTCCTATCCCTAAGAGCAATGCCAGAACAGGCCAGGCAACACAAGGTGGATATGCAACTATATCTCACTCACATTTACCATGATCAAAGTTAGCACTAACATAAATTCCTTGAAGCATTTGATACTCATTGAACCTCTAATAACCATCAAACTTTTGAGTTTTCATTTTCCTTGTTATGACACAATCTTTATTTATTTATTTTATTTTTTATTACATTTTATTGTTGACACTAGTACATATATCCCCATTTCCTCTCCCTTTTTGCCCCCTCCCCCAACCCTACCCTCAATGCAATGGGCTTTTATTTTATTTTTAATTAGTGAAATAAACTCCTCCTAAATCCCTATATTTCTACCCAGAAGTCCTCTCAGGTAGAACTAAGTAATATCAGGCTTTGTGACTAGTTCATTCTACTTGCATGCATGAATTTATTAGAATACTAAAAAAATAATCAAGCTGAAACCGGTTTGGCTCAGTGGATAGAGCGTCGGCCTGCGGACTGAAAGGTCCCAGGTTCAATTCCGGTCAAGGGCATGTACCTGGGTTGCGGGCACATCCCCAGTGGGGGATGTGCGGGAAGCGGCTGATCGATGTCTCTCTCTCATCGATGTTTCTGACTATCTCTCTCCCTTCCTCTCTGTAAAAAATCAATAAAATATATTTTAAAAAATTAAAAAAATAATCAAAAACTTTGAATGAGATATTAAACTCTAATTGAGCAGATTTCTCCTGGATTCTTGGTTACCTTCACTCCGTGGTTAAAAGCATGCACACCATTTCAATTTCTGTTATTATGTATCCCATTCTGTTCTCGCTCTTCACAAGATCTTTCTCTTCAGAACCCAATAACTAGCACAGTTTTTTGTAAATTTACTAATTTAAATAATTGCTGTTGATATTTTTCCCCACATATCAAATTTGCATGCCAAAAAGCTTTTACTACTTTTGGCAGAAATTAACTACCTATTATACTTCTTTCCCTTTCTCCCTGGGCACAGAGGTACATTGTATTTCCCGATTCCTCTCTGATTATTGCAACCACATGACAGAGGCCATTGAAATTCTGTGAAAATGATGAGTGTTCCTTTCGGATGTGACCTATGAAGACCATACCATCCTCATTCTTTCCTGTGCACTGGCAGGGAACGAACTCAGATGCTCTGAAATGTGGTGGGACCATGGGGTGAAAGAAAATGGTCTCTAGATCACCACGTGAAAGGGCACCTATTAAACTTGTTCATTGGGTTATTAAATGAGCAAGAAATTGAACTTTTTATGCTGAACCACTGAGATTTCTGGGGGTTTATCTCTAACTGCAGGCTGGCATTACCCTAATTTATATACCACTTAACACTATCACCCATTACTCTCCGTAATGCTTTCTATGATTTCATCATTCCCTTCTCCATAACCCTTTCTTTATAGGTGGAATCACTTGACCTCAAATGAGAGGGATTTTTAAACACAACA
>NW_006283139.1:964467-980698 GCF_000327345.1 Myotis davidii
CTATTAAATATTCTTTTAGAATGTGAGAACTCCGTAAGTCATGAGCACTAGGAGATGAAGTGCCGTTTTGCATTGTGATCCACATCACCTTGTATTTATAGATAGGACAAGAGTAGCAAATAGCTTCTTTGTAAGGCACCCTTATGCCCTACCTAGCACCTTTCTTGTGAGTCCCACCATTCCTGTCATCGTCCATGTGCCTTGTGATGTTCAGTGAGGAAGCTGTTGTTATTGCCTTTGCGGTTGAGAGAGATTTAAATCACTGAATCTTGCCTAAGCTAATGGCAAAGCTAATTGACACATAAATACTTCTTGGATCTGAACACATATTGAGTTTCTACTATGTGCTAGCTATAAATTTGATAAACATAATTTTATATTATCTTGACCTTTAGACTGTTTACCAAATATTGTTTTTTGTGCACACTGGTTTGAAGCAGTGAACTAGAATGGACAATGTTCTTGCTGTAAGGGTGCTGATAACAAACCTTAAAAAAAAGTTTGTCATCCCCCTACAGGTAATGACTGAGGCTTATACAAGTTTAAAGCTTACCCAAGCCCTCATAGCTGAATTTAGACAAGCCATAGTTCAAACTCATGATTGTTTCATGTAAGTTCAGTAATAAGCCTGTTACCCAAGACATGGCTAGCTATAAAATATAGGAAAGAAAATGAAAAATCTACTAATTTTATAGAAAAAATAATCTAAGAGGATAGTACTTATATAAAAAAGAAAGAAAGAAAAGAACTCAACAAAGAGTATAATTTATGGGTAGGCTATTATGATTTATAAGAAATATATATTTGGTCTTTGTCCCCATTTCTGGCACAGAGCTCCTAAAACCCTTGGAATTTAGTAAGTGATGAGTTAAAAAGCTGTCTCTTGTGATGTTAATGAGTGACTTTTGGACCTTACCTAAGGATGGGGACTGGTTTCCAGGAGAACCAACTATATGATTAGAGGACTGGAACTTTCAGTTCCAGCTCCTAACCTCCGGGGATAGGACAGGGTCTAGAGGCCAAATCAATCAACCATGGCCAATGATTTCATCTGTTATGCCGATATAATAAAGCCTCCATTATAACCTAAAGGACTGGGTTCAAAGAGTTTCCACATTGGGAAATATGTGGAGATTTGGAGAGAAGGTACACTTAGAAGGAGCATGGAAGCTCTGTGCCAATCCCCCATACCTTATCCTATGTGTCTCCTTCCATCTGGCTATTTCTGAATTATGTCCTTTAATAATAAACCAGTGATCTAGTAAGTAAAGTATTTGCGTTTTATGAGCAGCTCCAACAAATTAATCAAACCCAAGGAAAGGGTTGTGTGAACCTCTGATTTATAGCCAGTCAAAGGTACAAGTAATAACCTGAATTTGTAATTGGCATATGAAATGGCAAAAGGGAGAACACAGTCTTGTAGGACTGAAACCTTTAACTGTGGGATCTAATGCTATCTCTAGAGAGTGTCAGAACTGAATTATGAAGAGTGGAATTGTGGGATACCCAGCTATCCAGCCAGTGTTCAAATAATTGCTTGGTGTGGTGTAGGACACCTCCCTTTCCACACACACACACTCAGTGAAAATTTAGTCTTGAAATGACTTTAAGGGAAAACAAAACTGTACCAGTCAAATAGTAAGTGCTTTCGTAGTTTCAAGCTGAAGTATAAAAAAGAAAGTCAGAAAGGTTTTTGTGGAGAATTTCTTGGGGTATGATAGAGCAACAAGGAGGTCAAGAGAGAATAACTTTCCAGAAGAGAAAACAACAGGTTAGAAAGTGCAGAAAGGAAGAGATTATGTTTGGATCATGAGAAGTATAAATAGTTATACTTCAGTATTAGAAGTTAAATAGCTGGTTTAAAAAAACAAGTTAAAATGTGGATGGGATCTATTAGAATATAGCATTAAAAGCCAGGAGAGGAGTTCTTTTTTTAAAATATATATTATTGATTTTTTACAGACAGGAAGGGAGAGGGATAGAGAGTTAGAAACATGGATCAGCTGCCTCCTGCATACCCCCCACTGGGGATGTGCCTGCAACCCAGGTAAATGCCCTTGGCTGGAATCAAACCCGGGACCCTTAAGTCCGCAGGCTGACGCTCTATCCACTGAGCCAAACCAGTCAGGGAAGGAGTTCATATTTTTAGAAGGACATTAGAAAGCCAATGCACTGATTATTTAAAAGTAAAATATAATCTGCAGGAAGAAGGGACCAAGATTGCAATAAAGGGGTCTCCTAAACTTCCCTCCTCCCATAAATGCACCAAATTTGCAGCTATACTCAGAGCAATTCCATCTGAAATAAATCCAGAAACTAACTGGGTGACTCCTACACATAGAGCAACTAAGAAAGTACTCAGATTGATAAGGGTAGGAAAGGCTGAGGCACACTCTCCATAAACTCCACCCCGGGTAAAGTGCCATACAATCAGGAAGGAATCCCCAGCTCCCAACTTCTCCCTGAGGAACAAAGGGTTTGGGCCACACATATAGAGGCTCACCTTTTAAGACTCCATCTTGATGAACAGGCCCCCAAAACACTTAGATCTGAAAACCAAACAGGCTTGTGCCCATGAGACCCATAGGACTAAAGCAAACTTCCCGGGCATGTGCACGACCACTTGCTGTAGCCATCTCCCCATGGCTCAGTTGGCAAAATTGCCCATCTCCCAGCTGTTCATTGAAAGGGGTTTAACCACATACCTTCCAACCTGCATTCTTATGAGAACCCATCAGTACACATCTAAGTTCTGGCTGCAATTCTCCCTGGAGATTGGGGAAACCAATGGGCACTTCCTTGCCTTCTGCTTCAGTTCACGCTAATGATAAAACCAGGCCGCCTGCATGTCTCTGTAGGGAGCTTTAAACACACAGGACACCCAACTTTTGTGTTTTCTTCCCAAAGGATAGGCCCCTAGACTGCCTGGATCTGATCCCAATAGAGCTTATCATATTCACAAGTGCCACACAACCATAGCAAACAAAGAGGCCGTTTTTAAATGGGCACAACAGCACCCCTCAATGGATATACACCCTGGCTGAGCACAGAAAGAGCAGGCAAAATGCCCATTTTGCAGATTCTTACTAGAATGAGTTTAACTATATATCTCTCAGCTACTGCTGAGGTTCTGCTTCTCATCAGCCAGAACATTGGAGATCTTCCAGTTAGGGACACTGATGGGTCTTAATACCCTCAGCTACTGGGAACCACTAAGAAAAAGATGGTGTCATGGGCAATCACAAAGATTTTAAAGACAACTGGAACTCAGGCCAGGCTGATTGCCAAGGCTTATCTTGTACACAAGACCAGCCTGACAAGACCAGGACAGGTAGCTATTTTATGTAATGTGCAGAAGCCAATAAAGAGAGCCAAAGAAAGAAAGAAATGAGGGAACATATTCCAAACAAAGAATAAGATAAATCTTCACAAACCAATCTCAATTTGTGATGGGAAAAAAGTTATTTATTCAATAGAGAGTTCAAAATGGCCATAAACATGTCCAATGAATCAGAAGACCAATGAGAGAGATAAAGAAAGAGAATTTTAACAAAGGTACAGAAAATATAAAATAGTATCAAACAGAAATCATAGAGCTGAAGCATACAATAACTGATTGAAAAATGCAGTAGAAGGATTCAATAGCAGACTAGATTAAGCAAAAGAAATGATCAGTGACCTGAAGACAGGGCAGTGAAATTCATCCACTTAGAGGAGAAAAAGAAAAAGCAAAAAGAAAGTGAAGAGAGATGAAGTGATTTATAGGACACTATTAAACAGACCAATTTCCCAGAAAAAGAAGAAAATGGAGCAGAAAGTTTATTCAAAGAAATATGGCTGAAAATATCTTCAACCAAGGGGCTATAATTTTAAGATATTTTATGTAATAATTAGAGGAAACACAAAGGAAAAACCTGTAGTAATTAGAAAAAATAACATGGTAAAGAAGTTAAATATGATACTAAAAGATACTGAAACACAAAAAAGAGAGCAGTATATAAAACAAGCAAATATGATCTACAAAACAACCAGAAACAATTAAAAATGGCAATAATGAGTACTTAACTATTAATAATTATTTAAATGTAAATATATTAAATTTGCTATTTAAAGGCCATAGAATGTCTAAACGCATTTAGAAAAACAAGATCCAATGATACACTGCTTACAAGAGACACAGCCTTAAAGACACAGCCTGAGAGTGAAAGGACAAAGTCCTTTCAAGCTAATGGTAATCAAGAAAAAAAGCAGGAATTGCTATACTTATTTCAGACAAGATAGACTTTAAATTAAAAACAGCAAAAAGGTATGAAGAATGGCATTACATAATGACAAGGGGATCAAGAAGATATAACAGTTGCAAATATTTATTTACCTATCTTTTGCTAAATATATAGAGCAAATCTTAACAGAACTAAAGGAGAAATAAGCCACAGTACAATAAGAGATGGGGACTTTAATAACATACTCTCAACATGAGTGGATCATTCAGCAAGAGAATCAATAAGGACACAGCTGACAAACAACACTATAAACCATATCGAACTAATAGATATATACAGAACATTCTATTCAACAGCCAAATACACATTTATCTCAAGTACAGATGGAACACTTTATAAGATAAATCTTATGTTAGGCCACAAAACAAGTCTTATCAAATTTAAGATTTAAATAATACCAATGGCCTTCTCTGACCATAATGGTATAAAACTATAAAGCAATAACAAGAGGGAAAACTTAAAAAATATTGTGAACACATTAAAATGAAATCACACTCTCCTGAACAACTAATGGATCAAAGAAGTACTTAAAGGGGAAGTAAAAACTTTTCTTGAGACAAATTAAAATGGAAACACAATACCAGGACTTAAGGGATGAAGCAAAAGCAATTCATAGCAATAAATACTTATATTAAGAAGCAAAAACCAACAAACCTAACTCTATCCCCCACAGCAATCTAACTCTATGACTTAAGAAACTAGAAAAGTAACAAACTGAGCCCCACATTGGCAGAAAACAAGGAAAATCACAAAGATTAGACCAGAAATAAATTAAATAGGGAATAGGAAATTATAAAAGATTAAATATAATAAGAGTTGTTTTTTAAAAAAAAAAATGAGCAAAATTGGCAAACACATAGCTAGGCTAACCAAGGAAAAAAGGAGTCAAATCAACAAAATTATAAATAAAAAAGGAGACATTACCACAGAAATACAAAGGGTCATAAGGGGCTACTATGAACAGTTACACTGCAACAAACTGGAAATCCTAGAGGAAATAACAACAATGGCAAATCTTAGAAACCTGCAACTTACCAAGACTGACAGGCAAGATAGGAAATTTGTATAGACCAATTGCTGATAAGGAAATTGAATCAGTAATACAGAAAAGCTCCCAGTGAAGAAAAGTCCAGTACCAGATGACTTCACTGGTAAATTTTACCAAACATCTAAAGAAGAATTAATACCAACACTTCTTTAACTCTTCCAAAAATTAAAGAGGAGGGAACACTCACAATTTTTTTTTCTTTTTTAAAAAAATACATTTTATTGATTTTTTTACAGAGAGGAAAGGAGAGGGATAGAGAGTTAGAAACATCGATGAGAGAGAAACATCGATCAACTGCCTCCTACACACCCCTTACTGGGGATGTGCCTGCAACCTAGATACATGCCCTTGACCAGAATTGAACCTGGGACCCTTCAGTCTGCAGGCCAACGCTCTATCCACTAAGCCAAACTGGTTAGGGCACAAATTCATTTTATGAGGCCGGCAGTATCCAGATACCAAAACCAAAATAATATTCATATATTTTGTTCTGCTTTTAGTTCAAGAGTCCATGTTCTTCTCTAATCCTGTCTCCTAAATGGTCATCTTCCCCCAAACATGGTATACCAAAAAATAAAACAATACTGAAATTAAATTTAAAAAATAACACTTTAGTTTACTAGTACAGTTAACTTAGTTAAATGCATTAAGTAGAGAGTTTACTTTGTAAGTTTAGTTTCTAGTTGTAGTTCTATTGAAGGGTGTGTGTGTGTGTGTGTTTCTCGGTATGGCAATTATAGTAGATGTTTCCCTATGACATATTTAAGAAGTTGGTTGTCAGGAATGTAGACTTTGAACTCAGATAGCCTAGATTCACATTTTGGCTCAGCAACTTGCTGTATGACCTTGGGCAAATCAAGTTCTCTAAGCTTCTGCTTATTCACCCTAAAAATGACAATTAAATTGGAACATACCTTATAGAATTGCAGTGCGGTTTAAATTTTAAAAATTCATGCACATACTAAGCTTTCAACAAATGTTAGCTATAATTATCACTAATATGAATTAAGTCAAGGCAATGTTTTATCTTATTAATTTATGAAGAATTTACAGCTCCTCGGGATCCTATATGCCTGCCTCTGTTTCAATACAGTGACCATCTCCCTCTGCCCGGACTTTCCCCTTAGGTCCTGGGCCACCTGACTCTTGTTTATAAGTGACCCTAGTCCAGCCCTATGCTGCTTCCAGGATAGCCTTGCATTCCTCTATTAATTCTTGGATTTTGCCTCGTTCCTATAACCCAGGTTCTCAGAAATTTTCCTTTAATAGAAGAGAGGGGCATGGCATTTGAACGCTTATGGATTCTGACCATGACACCTGCCTGAAATCCTCTCCTCAATGGCAAAGTAGGAATTCTTGCCTACTTCTCTGTCAGCAAAACAAACAGGCAGCCAACCAGATGGGAGGTGATACAGTGGGGCCTTGACTTACGAGTGTCTCGACTAACGAGTTTTTGAGATACCAGCTGTCTCTCAGCCGATTTTTTGCATTGAGTTGATAGAGTAATTTGAGTTAACTAGCTCCTTAACGAGCTTGGTCTCAGAACGAATTAAACTTGTAAGTCAAGACCCCACTGTATTTGCAAACAGTAGCTCTGACAAAGGATTAATTTCCAAATTATATAAAGAACTCATAAAACTCAACACCAAAAAAAAATAAGCAATCTAATCAAAAAGTGGGCAGAGGACCTGAAAGTACACCTCTTCCAAGAAGACATACAAACAGCCAATAGATACATGAAAAGACGTTCAACCTCACTGGCAATCAGGGGAATGCAAATTAAAACTACAATGAGATACTGCCTTACACCAGTTTAGAGTGGCCATTATCAAAAAGATAAGCAACAAGTGTTGGAGAGGTTGTTGGAAAAAAGGGGCCCTCATTCACAGCTGGTGGGAATGTAGACTGGTACAACCATTATGGAAAGCAGTCTGATGATTCCTCAAAAAATTAAAAAACAGAGCTACCATACAACCCATCAATCCCACTCCTGGGTATATACTCGAAAAACTCGAAATCACTTATACGCAAAGATATATGCACCCCTATGTTAACTGCAGCATTATTCACAGTGGCTAAGAGTTGGAAACAGCCAAAGTGACCAATGATAGAGGACTGGATAAAAAAGATGTGGTAAATATATATACACAAAAGAGTACTACACTGCCATAAGAAGGGATGGCATAGAGTCATCTACAACAACATGGATGGACCTTGAGATCATTATGCGAAGTAAATTAAGTCAAACAGAAAAAGGTAAGAACTGTATGATTTCACTAATATGTGCAAAATAAAACTGAAACTTATGAACACAAACAGCAGTGCGGCAGTTGCCAGAGGGAGGGAATGGGGAAGAAAGAGATCCTAATATGAGGTGACAGGAGAAGATTTGATATGGGTTGTGGACACATGGTCTTACATACAGATTTTGTAAAGTAATAATCCACAGATGAAACCTATATGTTCATGTTGACTAATGGCATGCCAACAAAATTTTTAAAAAATTGGGTATGTGCTTACATTTGAATAGAGACACCCAATCTGTGATATGTTTGTTATTCAAAATTCCTATATCTTTAGTGATTTTTGTCTGTTTTTCTACTATTTATTGAAAAAAGTATTTAAAAATCTCCCATCTTGATTAACGACTTCTGTTTCTCCTTGTATCTCTGTCATGTTTTACTTCACATATTTTCACAATAAATATTTATTCATAAAAAAGGAGTATATCTCAGCCTTGTTTTTTTCTGTTCTCAATACTAAGTGACCCAGGCCCCAGGTCTCAGGAAGAGGACATGTAAGCAATGTAACCACAAGCTGTCACTGGTGGTTAGGGGCATTCCACAGGGGATATGCTGTACACTTTCAGGGTTGTCTCAAGTTTGCCTTTCTATCTGGTAGCAGGTGGAGTTTCAGGTTTCTCATCACTGTAATTCCCATATCAAATTGGAAAAAGGCTCTTAAAAATAAAACTTGAATAGGCTGTGGGTATTTCAGGAAGAGAGAAAGCAGGTCTCACTGTGAGAATGGAACTACTGATTTCTGGGGTTCTCCTTAAGAGTTAATGACAGAATTGCCCCTATAATCTAGGGCCAATCCTCAGATCTCTGCTTTGGTCCCATGAATGCTAGCCTGCTCAGAGACTGTGCCCTAGTGCTTAATCCTCTCCCTTTCTCTTGTATATGCAATCACTTCCTATCAGCTGAATTGTTATTTTTAAGCATAGGTAATTCTCGCCAACATAATATAAAAACAAAACACACAAATGAAACCCAAACCTTCCATCTTCCTCCCCTACCCCATATTTTTTTTTAAATTTTTCCTGTCTATATTATGTCTTCATCTTATGCTCCTTACCCTTCTAATCTGGTTTCTATCTTCATCTTTCCACTAAATCAAGTCTTGTTAAAGTCACCAGTGACATACAGGTTGTTGAATTCAATCAGCAATTATCTATCCTTAGTTCATTTAATTCTGAACAACATTTGATATAGTTGACCTCTCCCTCTTTCTGAAAATACTCTACTTCCTGAGTTTCCATGACAAAATTCTCCCTGCATTTCCTCTTCTCTGGCCATTCACACTGCCCTGTTGAGTGCTACATTCTCTTATCTTTACCACATGAGTGTCATGAGGATTTTACTTCATGCTAAACACCAAGCAAATATTAGGCTAGAATCAGGTATGAAAGATAGTCTATAATTTTAATGATTAGTAGTTCCTAAACCCTTATTCCTTCCCATATTGCAATGCTTAGATACAGTAGCATCTTGTTTTTAAATTCTGAGTCTGTGGCCTTTTTCAATAGCAGCAAATACTAATATCAGAGGAGGCCAATAGGAACTTTACATTCACTTAATCTTTGACTCCTCACCTAAAGCTCAAATCTCACTCAGCTTATCTGTCTCTCTGATCTCTGAAGGAGACCATTTGTTGATCACATTTGTTGGGACCGATTTCAAAGTATCTTGATTTTATGACACTTACCTGGCAGCTGAAGATTCATTTTAAGGCAAAAGAATTTCGTGATAGCAAGTCATGCTAATGGCTCTAATGAAATCAAGTGCTCAGAAAACAAGTTTCATGAGAGAACAGGATTCATTAACATGCTAACATTGAAGGAAAAGGGGTCCAAGGCCCCAGAATATGACCTATGCGAAGGTGGGTGTGTGGATGGTGGTGGGGCAAGTTAAGATAGCAAAGGCCAAGAAACTTAGAAACAAGGTATGGAATGATGCCTAAATTAATTAAAGTAAGTTCCAAAGAGAGGGGTAGAGTTAAGCTACTAAGTATTTTTACTCCATCATTTTCTCCTAAGACTCTCCTTAGATCATTCTCTGGGAGCCATTAATTCAATCTTAACTCTAGAGTATATTCACAATTTTTCTCCAGGGACACATTTTGGCCTTCATTTGAGGATAATTGAATGCTGGATAATTTTATATCTTTGGGTCTCTGCTGTATTTTCTGGAAATTATCCCATAGATTTAGAGTCATGAAATAACAAGGCAAACATCTAGGAAGCTTCAACGGGACCCATAACAATGCTCCAACAGAAGGGTGGCATTTAAGGTAAATGGCAAATGCCAAATTCGAGGCACGTTAATAAAAATTTTGCATTTCCCATTAGAGAAATAATGCAGCCTCCATTTAATTTGCAAGTTTAAAATTGCAAATCCAACTCATGGGAGAAAATTGGGCGAATCACAAATGACTATTGCTTAAGTTTCACATGAGTAAATACATTGGCCACGTTGCTCTTATTCAACACTCAAAACCAGAAAATACATTTTTGTATGATTTTGCTTGTGGAATAATGACACAATTATTTTCAGAATAATTAACTCCTCAGTTTAGTGACAATTATGTTCCATTATAATAATTAAAAGCACACCCTGCTATTTGGATGAACTCAACAGAATGATTTCTTAGGGGAAGATTTAATCAGATCATTATTTTTCTTTCCTCCAGCATTAAAAATTATCTGTAAATTATTTAAATTCATTGTACCGCTTCTTGATTTTGAAAATTTCTGCTGTACTTTGGAGAAAAATACTAAAACAAGATGGCAATATCAACACAACCTTGAATCATCTGCACGTCATAATTTTTTTTAGAGGCATGTAAGATCTTGGCAAAATTCAGAGCACATGTCTGGGCATAATGGCAGGGCTACAGATCATGGGATTACCGGGGCTCAGGTGGGTGGAAGCTAGTGATGGGCTGCATACTGGTGTTTCAGGGGATAGATTCAGTGAAAGGAGAACTCTAGTAAGCAGGTGAGAGAATGTGAGGAAGGGTCAATAGCTCCCCTGGGGATAAAGCTGGCAAGAGTTTGGAAGACTATTAGGGCCCTATGCAAATTAATTGAAGTTCAGAAAAGCACCTCCCTGCTTTCATTTATTTACTTATTTTTAAAAGATGTTTTTATTGATTTTAGAGAGAGGAAGGGAGAGGGGAAGAGAGGAAGAGAAACATCAACGCCAGAGAGAAACATTGATTGGCTGCCTCCAGCACACACCCCGACTGGGGACCAAAACCCCAACCTGGAGATACCTTTGGGTGATGGAATCACACCAAACAAACCAAGTCAGGGTATTTACTGCTGTTACAATAAACGAAAGTGCAAAGCGTACAAAGCAAAAACCCAAGGGAGAATGTGTTAGACCAATAAGGCCAGGGTTAAGGCAGAGCTAAGGACTTTTGGACATTGTGATATTCTAATTCATTCTGAAGTATATCAGATTCTGGAATTATAGCAGTGAGATTATAAGCTCTACTTAGGCAGATAGCATATTGGTAAGTATTGCTAGTGCTACCTGCTTTATTTCAGCTGGAATTTCTTATGTAATGGCATGCGGAAGGGAATGACTAAATTAACTGATGAAGGTGTTGAAAATCTTAACAGGAAAAGCCTAAACTGTGAGCATCAAGGCAAAAGAGTGAGAAGCAATAAACCCAGAAGTGTGCTCATCCCCTAGATAATGGTAGGTTGCTCTGTGGCCCCTGAATGTAAATGACTTAGAAATAAGAGGTAGTTTATAGTTGGATGGTCAGAGCCCATTAGGCTAATAGGTCCACAGAGGCAGGAATCAAGAACCTAACAATGTCTGCCAAATAGTTGGGGCTTAATATTTGTTGAATAAAGAACGATTAATAAAATGACTTCAAGTTAATTCTGTCACTTCCAGAGTCCCAGTCTCTCTAAACATGACAATGGGGTTATAATTCTTTGGTTGCTTATTATTTCCTAATTATTTTTCTTATCACTTTTGTTGTGTTATAACAAATGCATATAACATGAGGCTCAAATGTTCCAGCGCCAACAGAGCAGCAAGGAAACAAAGTCTGGGCTTCTTCAAAAAGAATAAAACAAGAATGAGAGAATTCTTCTAAGGAAGACTAGAATCTATCTGGAAGCTGGTGTGAGACAGGAATTACTATAAGGATTCCTAATTACATGAAAGCAGAAGAGGATCCAAGAAGATGGATGTATACCTATCTTGAGAAGACCAGGTAGCTTGAACCCAACCCCTTAACTCTATCTTTGTGATTCACCTGATCTTGCTCCTCACAAAGGGATTTGAAAAAATCTAAGAAAGAAGAGGTTCCTGATATTCTTATTCTACAGAAGAAGCTATCGAACTTGCTGATGATGCAAAACTGGAAGGAGATACCCAAAGTTTTGCTTGTTTTTTTTAATTTTAACAATGTAGTCAGGATTGATAGTGTCTGTAGACTTATCTGATTGTTGGGAGAAAGCTGCATCCCATAAGAAAGATACTGTAAACAACAGAGACCAAAATCTCCCATATTCAGTGAGTCCAAGTCTTACTGATATAGGGGGCAGGTAAGATTGTCTAAGGATACAGTGTGGAAAGTCATCTGCTGTGTCTTCAGAATTAGCACCACCTACATCCCACATTTTATTCCATTTATCAAGTCATGCATGTCAGCATTTTTGTTTTAGTCATTCACCCTGTATTCTTTTGCCTAAACTCAACTCTTAATTCCTCCCACCACACTAGTCCCAGATACATATATATTTCTGCACCTGATATTGCATCTGCATTAGGATCCTTATCTTGGTGGGTCTGACCTTGGCTAACTGTGATTTTTGGGTCTTTGGCTTTCAATAGTATCACCAGTAGTGTCTTCCCCAATCATTGTACTGATCTGTGAAGTTTATTCTAGTATTCTATCTTTTTCATTGTATATCTTGTAGAGTGACATTATGCTTAATTATAAGCTTCCTGAGGACATAAAGCATGATTTCTCATCACTGAATTCCTAGGCCCAACACAGTGGTTGGTGGTCAGTACATTTTGGTTCAACGAATGCATTCTTGAGTTAATGAGACAAGCTCACATCTTCCTCATATTTTGAGCTCTGAGGGTTTATAAGAGACTGCCTTTGTAAAATAAAAGCTGAGATAGTTTTTCAAAGTTCTACATCCACGTCAAATCATTACCTTGGAGTTGTGGACATATTTCCTGCCCTTGAATATCTCCCAGTCTAAAGGAGAAACGTGATACGTAACTGGCATCTACAGAAAGGCCATAATAAAGACATATACAGAGTGCTGAAGGGAACAATCATGCAATTGTTTAAGGTCAATAGAAGGAAATGACACTTGATGTGACCTTTAAATATTGAACTGTAAGTAAAGAGATAGAGAGGAGAAGGGAGTGGTTTCTGTGGGAAAGTTGGGTATGAAAATATATAGAATCTTGCTAGCAGAGGGTCATTCCAGAAAAAGGCATGGAGTATGATATAGGACAATTATCTGCAATTTAAATATTACTGGAGCATAAAGTTCCAGGCAGAGAAAGACCTGAATTGAGACTGGAGAAGTAGAAGTGACCATATGGTAGAGGGCTATCTATACATTTTGACAAGGATCTTAAACGTTCTGTGAGAATGACTTAGAAAGTTTGCAATTTAGAAAATTCTAGAAGATGTGCTAAGGATTAATTTGAAGTGGGAAAATCTGAAGGCATGGTAACCAGATAGGAGAATATAGCAGTAGTCTGTAGGAGAGAAATATGAGAACCTGAACAAGGCAAAAATAGATGTGAAAATGAAGTGTCTAAACTTGGTGCTTGAATAGCAAGGGGTCTGAAAGTTTCCCTGGAGTCAAGAATAATTCCCAGGTTACTAATTAGGCTGAACTGTTGGATGGTGGTGACACAAATTAGAAAAAAAAAAAAAAGAGTAAAAGTGAGAACTGTAAGGTGTCTGCAGAACATCCATGAGTATATCTCCTAAGCCACAGACTGCATGAACTTGAAGTTTGAGGAGAAAGGGCTGACAATGTCAATTTGGAAGTTATTAATATATAGGCAGCTAAAACCATGAAAATGTGAGCTTCTCAGGGAAACTGTCTGGAGAACATAGAACTGAGCACTGAGTCAGGATGAATAACTACATCTAAGTAGTGTGGAAGGAAGAAAAGCCTGTAAATTTAACCAATAAGTACTATACTTGCTTTAGGTGACAACATAATATTTCCCAATATTCAATTTCCTACACCCTCTTAACTTTACAACCCACTGCAATCTGGCTTCTCCCTTTCAATACACTTTTTAAAAAATATATATTTTATTGATGTTTTACAGAGAGGAAAGGAGAAGGATAGAGTTAGAAACATCTATGAGAGACATTGATCAGCCACGTCCTGCACACCTCCTACTGGGGATGTGCCCACAACCAAGGTACATGCCCTTGACCAGAATCAAACCTGGGATCTTTCAGTCCGCAGGCCAACACTCTATCCACTGAGTCAAACTGGTTAGGGCTCAATACACTCTTTTTAAATTTGGAGATAATTATAGGTTCACATGAGGTTAAATGAAATAATAAAAACGTATCATGTGCTCTTTTCCATGTTCCTCTTAATGGTAAACCCTGCAAACTATATCACAATGAGGATATTGACATTAATATAGTCAAAATACAGAACATTTCCTTTACTATAAGAATTGCTCAGATTGTCCAAATCCTCTTCCCTCCAGCTCCCAACCCCTCCGTAACCAAAATGGTCACTTTATGATTTTGTCATTTGAAGAATGTCATGTAAACAGGATCATACAATATGTAATCTTCGGGGATTGCCTTGTTTCACACAGCATCATTCAGGTCACTGTGGGTATGGTAAATGGAAATTGCCACAACAGAATTTATGTCAAGGGAACTAACATGGAGTCAGGTGAATGCAATGAACTCATATTCTAAGCTTTCTTCTACTGCAGTGATGGCGAACCTTTCGAGCTCGGCGTGTCAGCATTTTGAAAAACCCTAAATTAACTCTGGTGCTGTGTCACATATAGAATTTTTTTTTTTATATTTGCAACCATAGTAAAACAAAGATTTATATTTTTGATATTTATTTTATATATTTAAATGCCATTTAACAAAGAAAAATCAATAAAAAAATGAGTTCGGTGTCACCTCTGACACGCGTGTCATAGGTTAACCATCACTGTTCTACTGCTTGCCACCCTTTTTGATAACCTGGGATGATTTTCAGCTAAATTGGCCACTACGGGGAAATTTTGGTCTTCCCAAACTTACTTTCTTCAAAACTATATTTAAAAAAAATCACAGCTCTATAATAAAACAATCCGAATGGTGTACTTAAGTAGCACTCTAAGACTTCAAAATGTATGTTGGATTCTAAATTATAAAGTAAACAAATGACTGAAAAAAGTAAAAATAGCTTCTGAGACCTCTTCTTCCCATCTTCCATCTTCTTCCATCTCCAGATGTGCGACAGCTGTCTCGCACCCAACCTCCACCTCTGACACCATCTTCCTTATCTCTCTTTAAGAAATGCGCCCCTTTAAAATCAGGCCTGCTGAAGCAGCTTTGTGCTCTGAGCACTCCAACTTATTATCCATATAAGTCCACCCTACCTTTAAACCTTGCGGTAAGTGCAAAATTTACCTTCCAGTCTTCCCAGAGAAACTCAAAGCATTTGAAGAGTTACAATGTCTTTTCTGATTAGTAAAATAAATTATTTTAAACTAAAAGCTTCGAATTTTTCCAACTATTCCTTATAAGGAGTAGCCACCTGAGTAAAAAACTAGATACCAAATCAGGGCCCTAATCGATAAAGGTCACTGAAAAGACACCAAATGTATAATAAGATAGGGCTGCTTTTATTTGCCAGACTCTGTCAAATACTCTATGAAGAATACTCTATCTAGTAGGATGAAATGCTTTGATAAGCTGCTACTCTATCTTAAGCAACTTATCAAAGCAGTAAACGACACTCTCTCAAGCAGAAATCTTGAGAAAAAAATTAGTTATTGATATATCATCTTCTTCTGCAAATATTAAGCAAATATTAAGCAAATATTTTATTAAAATTCCCTTCAGAGGCCAGAAAACTATTACTCAGTTTTTTTAATTCTCATAAGTCAGTCTAGATATGATTACAAAACATAATTTTTAGATTATTCAACATCCTTATCTCTTTCAACAGGAAAAAAAATCATAAAGAGTCATAAAAATAGAATTATCTACATATGGTTTTGACAAGAAAAGAAAAGAACAGGAATATTGTTTACTGTAGAGTAACTATTTTATTTACATAGATTCAGTCACAGTTTGTATTGTTGTGTTTTTTTATGATGATCATTATTCATAAATTATCTAGTTTGCTATAAAATCTATTCTTAAACAGCACTTACATAGTTGTCTGAATTAAGCCTATTTTCCCCCACTCACACTTAGGCAGTTAGTTTTGAAATTCCAAGATGTGTTATATATATATTTAATCTTCACATCTTCACCTGAGGAGAATATCTTCTCCATTGATTTTGCAGAGGGTGGAAGGGAAGAGAGAGAGAGAGAGAGAGAGAGAGAGAGAGAGAGAGAAGAGGAGAGAAGAGGGGAG
>NW_006283139.1:980743-1002503 GCF_000327345.1 Myotis davidii
GGGGGAGCCTGGGGGTGGGAGAGGGGGAGAGAGAGAGATACACTGATGTGAGAGCAACACACTGATTGGCTGTCTCCCACTCCTGTGCCTACTGAGCCAGGGATTGAACTGGGAATTGAACCCATGACCCTTCAGTCTGTAGGCCAACACTCTTAACACTGAGCTGAACCAGACAAGGCCAGGATGTGATATTTTGAATTTAAATGTAACATAAAGACCTGTTTGAAATCCTACAACACAGTTAAACTTTATACAGGGGTACCCTACCTCTGCATATACTAGAGCAAGAAGATATAAAATTCTTGACACAGTAGATTTCTCTTTTAGTATGCCTACTTTGTCACCCGTTCTGCATCTGGGGGGTGATGCATAAATAGATGACACAATGATATATTGTTTTCTTGGCTGCTGTATTTGTTATGCCCCTTGTGTAAATACTGGTCAAGCAAATCAATAAGCACAGAATACATTAACTACTGTATAAGGACTATTAATCTTGGAGCTATATGTATAAAATCACCGATGCCTCTGAATGTACCTACTCCTCTCTCCATTAAACACTTAATCCCATTTTATCTGCCTAAGACTATACAGACACTTTAACTCAAAAATAAACTGCAGTTAAAAAAACCCTCCCTGAATTTTCAGAAATACTTATTCACAATGCAGTTTTACAGATACTAGTAAAATTCAAAAATAGTTCTCTCATAAATAAAATTAAACCTTAATATTAAAAAAAAAACAGAGAAAGTAATTTTTGAAAATACATTTTGAATGTGATCTATAGAAATTTCTATTTCTGACTATGGTCACGTTTCTAGTAGAGAACTTGCCCACCTATTGAAAGTAAATAGAAAACTGGACAAATGAGTGAAACAAATGAAGCAGACATTGGACAACAGGATCAGTATCATGACCCTCGAGAGAAGGAAACATGAGGGTCAGCCCCGGCTTTATGTCTGAAGGTGCTTACTCTATTTTGGTGTAGAGAGGGGAGGCCTAATCAGAGAATAGTAATACTATTAAATAAGGATCAAAGGTCCAACTTCTGGTAGAATGACAGCTATCCAAGGCACAGTGTTGGGGAAGATATAACTGCACAGAGAAAGTCTTAGAATTATACATAAAGTTCCCATTGAACCTTTGCTGAGTAATATACAAGTATAGGAGAATCTGTCACCATAATTCTGGATTAGGAATATGTCAAATAATTCTTTTATCATTTTGAATAAAACATGAGCCAATGAAAACTCAGATCCCTGTAAAAGAAGAAAGGATGCCAGAAATGGTATGTGTGGATATTATAAAAAAAAATTTCCATCATTAATGAAATAGTAAAATATAACTGACTAAAGCAAAATAATAATGCATTGAGGTGTTTATAATATAGAAAAGTAATATGTGACAAAAATAGGAGTAACTAGGGGAAAAATTGAAATATGCTTACTATGTTTCTTATACTACTTGAAAAGTAGAATAGTCAAAGTAGACAGATAAGTTAAAAGCTTATTTTGTAAACTTAGAGCAACAATAAAAGTTTTTCAGAGAAGAGACAAAATGAAATATAAAAATGCTCAATTAATCAAAAAGGCAAAAGGGGATATAAAACAAAAAAAGATGAGACAAATAGAATACAAATATAAAAATGAGAGGCCTAGACAAAAGCATATCAATGATTACATTAAATATAGCCTACATATTGTTAAGTGAATGGTCAAAACTGTTAGATGGGAGAAAAAAAGCAAGACAACTAAATCCACTTTTTTAAAAACTATTTTTTATTGACTTTTTATAGAGAGGAAGGGTGAGGGATAGAGAGTCAGAAACATCAATCAGCTGCCTCCTGCACACACCCCACTGGGCATGTGCCCGCAACCAAGGCACATGCCCTTGACTGGAATTGAACCTGGGATCCCTCAGTCCACAGGCCGATGCTCTATCCACTGAGCCAAACTGTCCAGAGCCTAAATTCACTTTTCAAAAAAAACATATAAATTTGTATATATATGAGAAGTAAAAGGATTATATAGGCTAACATTAATTTTTAAAAAGCTGAACAGGCTATATTAATATCAGAAAAAGAACATTTTAGAATAAAAAGTTACCAGGGAGTAAAAAAGAACACTTAGTAATAACAAAATAAATTCAGCAAGAAAATAAAAAAATAACTAAATATGTATGATATTAATTACAGACCTTCAAAATACATGAAACAAAACACTGATAAAACTAAGAGAAGAAATGGACAAACAATTGTTAGATATTTTAAAAATTAATGGGGCAATATAGATGGCAAAATCAGTAAGGATAGGGTTTAACGATACTACCAGTAAACTTGACCTAATTGACTTTTAAAGAACATTCCACCAAACTACAGATTATTCATTTTTTTTCAAGTGCACATGGAATGTATTCACCAAATTAGACCATATTCTGGGTTATTTAAAAAAATCATAAAATTAAGAGAAATCATACAAAATTTTCTTCTTATCACATGCAAATTATACTAAATAAATGAATAATAAAAAATACCTTGGAAATTACCAAATATTTAGCACTTAATACACTTCCAAATTACTTATGGGCTAAAGAAAATAAAATAGTTACAAGAAATTGTAATGTTACTAAAATAACAGTCAAGATTTGTATGATGCAAGTCAAACAATGCAGAAAAGATAACGTATACTTACAAATACATTTGAAAAGATTTTAAATCATTTATTTAAATTTATATTTAAGAAATTAAGAAAAGATTAAAATATTAAATTCAAGGTAAGGTAAGTGGGAGAAAAAGAACCATAAAATCAGAAACCAATGAAATTGAACAAATATACAAATAGAGTAAAAACACCCAAAGAAACCCAAAACTGGTTATTTGAAAAACAACAATAACAACAATTGATTAAACTGTAGCTAGATTTATAAAGAGAATATAAATAATAAAATACCAATGTCAATAATGACAGAAGGCCATTATTACAGATCTTACAATATTAAAAGTGTGGCATTATAAACAATTTTATGCTAATAATTTTGTTAAAACAAATTCCCTAGAAGACACAAATTCACTGAAGCTGACAAAAACTTTACAAAATCAGAATACTGCCATATGACCTAAAGAATTTGAATTTGTAATTGAATAAACACACTTCCTACAAACAATACTCCAAGCCTAGAAACCTTCACTGATGAGTTCTATTAAACAATTAAGGATGAAATATTACCAATCCTACAAAAACTCTTTAGAAATATATGAGAAGGGGCCATATTCTAACTCATTTTAGGAGACCAGCATTATAATAATACCATACTCTTTAAAAGATACCAAATAGAACTGCAACTCAATATTCTCTTCCACTCAGACACAAAAATCTTTAAGAAACAGTCAAATTGAGCAATATGTAAAAGAGAAAAATACATCAAAAGCCAGGGTTTATCTTAGGAATGCAAGGTTTGATTAACATTTGGAAAAATCACGTAATCTGCCATAAAATAAAACAAAGGAGAAAAGAACACATTATTATATAATAGGCATTTGACAAAAATTAATATATGTTCATGATATAATCTTTCTGAAAATTAGAAATAGGAGATAAAATCCTCAATCTGGTAAAGGTTATCCACAAGAATTTAGAGTTACCATCTAGTTGATGGTAAAAAACTAGATGTTTTTTTCCCTAAGTTGGGAAAAATGCAAGGATTTCCATCTCATCAACTGTATCATAAGGTGACACAAAGAAATTAAAGTCATACTTTCATTTTTGAATGGAAAAAATAAAATAGTCTCTTTGCAGTTAACATGATTATGTAGATAGAAAAGTTTAAGCAATCTCTAAAGTTACTAGATACCATAAGTAAATTTAATAAGTTTAAAGAATATAGCTTATAGATAAAAATAAATTTGCATATATTATAAATACTTGGAAAATGAGATTTATAGATCCCAAGATATAATACTTAGGAATAAATTAACAAAGTGTGTAACAATTATATAAAAAAGAAATCCTTTAAAACAGTGCTTAACACAATTAAAGAAATTCTAAATAAACAGAGACACATCATAGAAAAGAAGATTAAAGTTTATAAAAATAACAAAGCTTCTTGAATAGATTCAACCCAATTCCCATAAAAATTCCAGCTGGAGTCCTCACTGGATAGCTCAGTTGGTTGGAGCATCATTCCATACACCAAAATGTTTGGATTCAACCCCAAGTCAGGGCATATACCCCCAGGTTACAGACTTTATCCCTACTCAGGGTGCTTAAAGGAGGCAAACAATTAATGTTTCTCTCTCCCTCCCACTCCTAAAAGAAAAAAAAAAAAATCCCAGCTGTTTTTTTTTTGTAAAAATTGAAAATATTATTTAATTATGTATATGGAAAAGGGACCTAAAACAGACAAACTAATCTTGACAATAGAAAAAAAGGACGTATAGTACCCAGTTTCAAGGCTTACCATAATGCTACAGAAATCAAAGCAGTATTGTATAAATACAAGAATAGACATGTAAATCAATGGAACAAATAGAGAATCCAGAAATATAATCACACTTTTATGGTTAATTGATTTTAAATAAATGAGCTAAATTAAATGTGAAAATATTGTCTTCCCAACAAGAGGTGAAGGGGAAAAGGAACTCACCAGAAAAAAAGAATTTTGGCATCTATCTTACCTTAATCACTTACCTTAATCACGAAATTAACTTGAAATATATCAATGATCTAAATGTAAAAACTAAAGCTATACAATTTCTCTAAGTAAATATAATTGAAAATCTCCGCAACCTGTTATAAACAAACACTTCTTATGATACAAAATGTATTAGCAACAAAGAAACAAACAGAAAAACACAATAAATGGCACTCATTTAAAAATATCTGCTCATCAAAAACATTATTACAAAAATAAAGCAACAAAGCACAGGCTGGAAGACAATATTTGCAACAGACATAACTGGCGAAAGATTCTATTCTGAATATATCAGCAACTTCCAGACCTCAAGAAGGCAAGCCATTACAAGTTGGCAAAAGATTTGAACAAATATTATACAAAATAAAATGCGAGGCAAATTTGCACAAAGAGCCACTCAATGTCATTAATCATCAGGAAAGTATTAATTAAAATCACATATTTATTCTAATTGCCACTAGATAGTAAAACTAAAAATAAGATCAACTATATCAGATGTTGGTAAGGGTCTAGGTCAACTGGAACTCTTAATACATTGATGGTGAGAGTGTCAAATGGTACAGCCACTGTAGAAATCAGTTTGGCACTTACAGGTTAACTACAGTGGGGCCTTGACTTATGAGTTTAATTCGTTCCAAGACCAAGCTCCTTAAGGAGCTCGTTAACTCAAATTACTCTGTCAACTCAATGCAAAAAATCGGCGGAGAGACAGCTGGTATCTCAAAAAACTCGTTAGTCGGTCACTGGTAAGTCAAGGCCCCACGGTATATGACTTCCACCCCTAGACACTTCCCCAGGAGATAGGATACCTTCTGTCCACAAAAGGACATACGTAAACGTTCACTGCAGCTTCATTCCAAAAGAATAAAAAACTGAAAACAGCCCAAGTGCAACAGATACACCAGTTGTGATATAATGCCACAAAATACCACTCCGCAATGAAAAGAAATGTTTTACTGGTACACGTGATAGACGGGTGAATAAAAAATGTCTAACAGTAGAAGGCAGACACTAAAACCGTGGTTCTCAACCTTCCTAATGCTGCGACCCTTTAATACAGTTCCTCATGTTGTGGTGACCCTCAATTTCATTGTTACAAATTGAACATAATTAAAGCATAGTGATTAATCACAAAAACAATATGTAATTATATACGTGTTTTCCGATGGTCTTAGGCGACCCCTGTGAAAGGGTCGTTTGACCCCCAGGTTGAGAACCGCTGCACTAAAAGCTACATATTTTACCAATACCAAATTCTATTAAAATTAAAACCTACCCATAGCAACACAATGCAAAACAGGGATTGCCTCAGGCATGGGTGAATTAGAATTGTTACCATGGGGCACGAGGGAGAGAGAAGCTTTCTGTATTGTATTAATCTGCTATAATTGCTGACATAACACCGTACCACGAATTTAGTGACATAAAGGAGCACTTACTTGTGATCTCACAGTCCCGGAAGCCACACAAGTCCAGATACAAACGGGTGTGTTCTACTCCAGGCTTCACAAGGTTGAAATCAAGGTGTCAGCAGCGCGGCGCTACTTTCTGGCAGGCTCTGGGGATGAATCCGATTCCAAACTCACTGAAGTTTTCAGAATTCAGTCCTATGGGCTTATCGGAATGAAGTCCCATTTCCTTGCTAGCTGTAAACTAAGGACCATTCTCAGTCTACAGAAGTATTCCTTGCCATATGCCCTCCCTCCAAATTCAAGAAAACAAGGCAGGTTGAGTTCTTCCCATATCTGGAACCTCTCTGACTTCCTTGATGCCTCACGTTGAGTCTCACTGTTCTGCCTTCCTCCTCCGCATTTAGGACTCATTTTATTGCCATACTTGCTTTATTGTGGTGGTCTGCAACTGCACCGAATCTCTGTGGTATGTCTGTGTATCTTGATTGGGGTCGGGGTTACACGGGTTTATTCGTTTGCCAATGTGCTTTAAGTTGCTGTTCACTTAAATGGGTTAATTTTATTAAATCTAACAGACCTTAATTAATTTGATATAAAAATAAAAAATCTATAGAGTATTTTTGTGAATGAAAATATAGAAAAAAAGCCATGTTTTAGGAGAAATGAAAGATCATATTCAGATAACTTTTTGTAGAAAAGGGTAGTAGATGTAGCATGCAATACACACAGGTGTATATATACACACACACATATTCAATTAACAGATTAAAAAGTTAGCTTAGTTGTTTCTAAGACGACTCCTCAGAAATGTTTTACCTGATTTGAGAAAAAAATAACACAACAGCAGCAGCAGCAAGGACAGCCAAATTACAGACAAACTCTATTTTACATCTCTCTTGTGTAAGTTCTCCATAAACTTGCGTAAATAAATATAGATGCCATTCGAACTGACTGGAGGAGTACTGTATGAAATATGGGGAGGAATAAGATTTCCCACAGGCTGTGAATTGTGTCTAGAGCAGTGCTGTCCAATACAAGTATAGTATAAGCCACATAAGCAGTTTTAAATATACTACTAACCATATTATAAAGAAAATTAAGAAAAACAGATGCAATTAATTTTGATATTTTATTTAACCAATACATCCAAAATATTATAATTTCAACATGAAATCAATGTAAAAATGAAGGTGATACCCTACATTCTTTTTTTTTTTAAAAAAAGAAGTCTTTGCAATTCTATGTCTTTAAAAAATAAGTGTAATAATTAATTTCATGTGTCAACTTGCAAGGTGCTTTTGGATGAGATTAACATTAAATCAGTGACTTTTGGGGAAAGCAGATTGCCCTCCAGGGTGTGGGTGGGCTTGTTTACCTCAATGAAGGCCTGAGGGAAAGCTAAGAAAACACTAGCCTTGGAGAGAGGGATTCCCCAGCAGACTGTCTTCTAGCTTCACCCATGTCGCCAGTCCTCCTGGGTCTCCAGCATGTCAGCCCCCACTGCAGATGTGGGCTTGCCACCCTCCATAGTCATGTGACCCAGTTCTGGTATCTGCCTCTGACTGGCTGTCTCTCTATTTCAAAGCTTCTCATTTTACCTATAGCAATGCAGGGTTAGGAGTGCTGACTCCTTGAGTAGTTGAAAATCCACAACATACGTTTTTAATTCCTCAAAACTTAGTTGCCCTTTGGTATTTTAGAGGGATTTAGTTCCAGGATACCCCGACAGATACCAAAAACTGTGATGCTCAAGTCCCCTGTATAAAATGGTGTATCAGTGCATACCGTCAGCCCTCCACATCTGCAGACTCTCAACCTTGGATTGAAAACAGTACATGTATTTCTTGAAAAAAAATTGCATATAAGTGGACCCATGCAATTCAAATTCATATTGATCAAGGGTCAACTGTATATCTATATATTACATATATCTCTATCCCTATATCTATATAATATATATCTAGATCTACATTTCTATACCTATAAAATTAATTTAAAATAAACCTTTGATATAGTTTCTCTAGAGAATCTTACTATTAATTCTATTTCTATTTCTATATAGTTTCAGTACTTCTCCATTCGATTAACTCTTCAGTTCCTTAATTGCATCAGCTGCATTTTAAGTGGTCAGTAGTCACAGGTGGCTACCATAATGGTCGCAGTGGTTCTCAACCTTCCTAATGCTGCGACCCTCATGTTGTGGTGACCCCTAACCATAAAATTATTTTCGTTGCTACTTCATAACTGTAATTTTGCTTCTGTTATGAATCAGAATGTAAATATCTGATATGCTATATGTGTTTTCAGATGGTCTCGACTCACAGGTTGAGACAGAGCAAGTGTTGCCAAACTTTTTTTCTGAAGGGTCAGGTAGTATTATTTTAAGCTTTTATCTAGGTCAAATGACTTCTGTCGCTACTACTCAACTCTACTCTTGTAGCCAGAAAGCTGCCATAGACAATATATAAACAAATGGGCGTGGCTATGTTCCAATAAAAGTTTATTCACAAAATCAGGCAGCAAGCCAGGTTTGTCCAGACAGCTTTCATTTGCCAACCAATGCTCTAAAGAAATTGAAGAGATATTCTGGCTCTATAGTACTATGGTTAAATGCATGTGCATTTTGTGAAATGTGTCTGTCTTGAAAAGTAATCTTTCAAATATTCAGTTTTATCAGCTTTGCCTCTCTGTTGAATATCACACACAGATCAAAAGTTTACAGAGACTAAAAGAAGTTCACATATACATATATAATTTGGAGTACTTAAAAATATTAATGTAGTAACGATAAAAGGAAAAATTAGAACATATTAATATATTCTACTTCCTTTTAGATGAGTGTTCTATAAAGAATATTTATACTATAGCACATCCCCTTTTTTTATTGCTTTAGTCTAACAGCCAACGGATGTGCCAAATGCAGGGCTTTCAATAATCATAAATAATTCTAAATGGAAGGGAAGGGGGAGAGCAGACAGAAATTACAGTGAACTTTGAAATCCATATGTAATCTGTACGCATGTATTTCTTCACCTTTTGGCTTGAAGACAGAGGTTGACATATTTTGTGTGTGTGTGTGCCCCCAGTGGAGGTGTGAACGGACACTTGTGAACTGAAGCTGATATTTATATACTTTTATAGTTAGAGTTAGTTATAGTATATAAGTATACATAAATACACACATGCATAGTATGTATACACATATATACAAATGTATATATATATTATATAATGAATAAATGAAACTTTGATCTATATCTCAAGGAAGCAGATATATAGTTTCACAAATATAGAAATCATTCATGTTGCTTAGGTAAGATCAGATTCTAGTTTTTTGTGTGTGTTTAAAGATTATGCTCCTATGATCCAAGATAACCACAATTCTTAGTTAAATAAAATGTTAATAAATATCTACAAGTTCAGTTTGTGCTCTGTAGTTACAGACTGTAGCCTTGAGCCCAAACCATTTTTAAGAAATAAATATGAAACCAGATATACTCAAAGATAATAATAGGTTTTGGTGTGGTTTGTTCTGCAGAATTAGTCAAACTACAAAGGATTTTATACCTTAGGCTACAATAGAAGTCACAATTAACATAGAAAATTAAGTCTATTTTTTCTCACATTGCCTTTCTCTTTAGTTTTCCCCCAAAGACTTGTAACTACATAACATTTGTGTGGTAGTGCTGTTAGAGCAAGTGAGGCATGGCCTGTGCCCTATTGAAAGTAACAAGAACATACTGAAGACAATTGCAATTTCTGAATGCTGCTGTCACCAGCCACCAGGCAAGGTAGAAAGACCAAGGGGAAGAATATGCCACCACCCATAGTGTCTGTGGTGAAGCAAGTGGCTCAGCACCATACACAAAACAACGCCCTGCACAGCCATTGCTCTTTACAAATATATTAGATGAATAAACTAAAGGGAATGAAGAATTGACCTGAGCTGGTTCTAGATGTATCAGCTCCTGCATCAGAAAGTTAGTTGGAAGGTTCTGTCCCAAGGTGATATATTCAACTTAACTTTGGAAACTTTGGCCAGGAATTGGGCCGAGTGTCAATTGGGAAAGAATGTGCCAACTGGGAAAAGTCCAACTGATTCTTTTATCTTCAGGGCCACTGTGAACTCTGCAATGTGCACTGGAAATCTGCTTCGGGATGACTTCAGGACATTGACCTTGACAAGAACAGGCTGTGTTTAGAAAGAACTGTTACCAGGCTTATTTTGTCTGAATAGATGGCTAGGTCAAGTAATTAACTCATTATTAGACATTCAATCAATCTTTAAGTGATGTAATTAATTAACTTGATACTTAGAATGTGAGACATAGATGTTCCTAAGAGTAGAACATGTGAGTTAATAAAATGTAGTTACTCCCCCTACGTGCTTTATCTTATTCTCTGTTTGGCCTTTCACTTCCTTCCTTCCCTCCTTCCCTCCTTCCTTCCTTCCTTCCTTTCTTCCTTCCTTCCTTCCTTCCAGTGCCCTGAATAGCCTGTCTGTGAACTTTAATTCAGGGTGTGATTATGAATCAAATATTGTCTTTGGTTATTATGTAAAACAGCCCACATTTTGAATGAGCTACTTTCGACTTGGGCCCTCTGTCTTTGAGAAAGAATTCTTGCATTTTTTCCTCTACAGCAGTGGTTCTCAACCTTGACTGCACATTAGAATCACCTGGGAATCTTTTAAAAATCCTGATTTCTGGGTCTCATCCTCTGGAAATTCTGTTTTTTGTTACTAATGTTGTCCCCCCCGCCCCCCATAACAAAGAAACTCTTTGTTATGGGGGGCGGGGGGGGGACAACATTAGTAACAAAAAACAGAATTTCCGGAGGATGATGCCCAGAAATCAGGATTTTTAAAAGATTCCCAGGTGATTCTAATGTGCAGCCAAGGTTGAGAACCACTGCTCTAGAGTTTAAATACCTTTCATATTCTAGTTTTCATGCCCTTGGAAATGCAAATATTTTGACCTTTTTCTCTTTCAGTTTTTTCAGAAACATATGAAATATTTGGAAACCATTCTAGCTTCTCCCCAACCCCTCACCTTATCTTATTGCTGATCCTCTGAAAGATGTCTGGTTAAAGTTTTAACATAATTTGGAATATATGCAAGTCTCTTATTGTGTAAAATTATAAATTCTTGCTGATAGGAACTACTAACTCACAATTTTCACTAAACCAACCAGTTTTGTTTTGTTGTTGTTTTTTTAAATATATTTTTATTGATTGCAGAGAGGGAGAGATAAAAACATCAATGATGAGAGGGAATCATTGATCAGTTGCCTCCTGCAACCCAGGCATGTGCCTTGACCAGATGACCTCCTGGTTCATAGGTTGACACTCAACTACTGAGCCACACCAGCCAGGCACAGCTTTGTTTTTGACAGACTTAAACTTCAAGTATTTAAGAGCGTTCTTTATCCTATCCTTGTTCCCAGTGGGAACCTGAGCAAGCCGAAGTCAGTATATCAGTAGTGCCCAGATTCCACCAAAATATCATTTCTTACTCTCACAGTCATTCCCCTCTTGAGAGAATCTTAATTGTGTTTTCCTCGAGACTTACTGTGTTTTCTGTGATAATGCTGCCTCCTAAGTTGAAACAAATCTTATTTCCGGTAGCAAAAGCTATGATGTCTCTTGGCCCCTTATCCCACCTCTGAAACCACCTATAGCTGAGGTGACCTGGAGACCTCACATCGCCAGGAGCATTTGTCAGCAAGTGAGAGACCGGAAGCAGGGAGTAAGTATCTCAGCTTCCTATGCCTCATATGGAAGCATTGAAACCCATTCCATAGGCACCTGAGTGGGGCCTAACAGCAATGAACCTTCATTGTCCACAGAAGAAACTTGCTCATTAACACACACTTTATTGATTTTTTTTTCTTTTCTTGGTTCACTGACCCCACTTCCTTACTTATGCTTCCTGGGGTGACATCCCAAATGAGCCACTTAGCATGGCAGTCAATTTATTAGGATCGACTTGGGAGGAATCCTACCTAAGACCATTCCTTTGGCGGAATAGCACAGGGGAAGGGAGGGGGTGATACGCACAACTGATCAGGACTCAATAAGTCATCCATGAGAGGACCAAACTATAATTTAGCTGCACTGACTTGCCTTCTTACATTTCTAACTGTCTAAGACATACAGGGGCACACAGAGACTTCAATTTTCTGAGGCGAGGGTGGACATTACCTCATGGTATGATCTTTTGCATTGGGCAAAATACATTTATATACTCATCTCATTGATCCTTCATAACATTTTGAAAGGTCAGCATATTAAACCCATTAATAGATGGAAATACTTTTTTGAATGTATTGATTTTAGAGAAAGAGGGAGAGGTAGGGAGAGAGAGAGAGAGAGTGAGAGAGAGAGAAAGAGAGAGAGAGGGAGACATTTATTTGTTGTTCTAAATAAATATTTATGCTACTTGTCTGTTGCTCTGACCAGGGATCAAATGTGCAACCTTGGCATATTGGGATGATGCTATAGGCAACTGAGCTACCTGGCCAGGAATAGATGGAAATATTGATACTTGGATTATAGGACTATAAAAACTCAACAATAACAAGGCCATGTCAGTAAGAAAAGAGTCATTCTAACTTCAAAATCAGTGGACACTAGCAGATACCATTCAATATATGGAATGGTTACCTAGAAACTGGATATCCTAGAGAACATCTTACTGTTATTTGTCATCATGTCATAAGAAAACAAAAATGCTTTTTAAATAATTATTTTCAGAAGTTCAATAGGGTGATGATCACACAATCTCCCTTATCTGCATTTTTTATAGTAAGGGGTAGATGGGGGGGTGCAAGGACCCCAAGGTGTATCTAATTGACCAAAAGCACTTCCAAATATAAACAACCATTCTCTCAAAACATTATTGCTGCTTCTAAGGCATTTCGGCCATTTTGGCCTCCTGCACCAGATCTTCATTGCTTTGCCTTACCTTCAGGTTATCCTAAACATATTCTTTCTTATGTGTTAGAACTTAATGTATTGCTAGTGGATCTCCACACACACATTTCCTAGAGTCAGGCCAGCCCTCTTCTCAAAATGAAATCCCTCCTTTTTGCTCAACCAATGCCTACCTCCCTTCATGTAAATCTCTGACTCTCATAATTCATGGTCCAGCTGTCATTCCCTCGGCTCTCCTACAAAAGATCTCCACTGCTCTCCCCCTCAGAGCCACCATCCTGTCCTAAAATGTTTCCCATGTGCACTGGTTTTCAATTCACTTACAGAAGCAAACAGGTTTGCCAAGTTCTTAGCAGCACACTACCACAGTGCAATTGCACAAAACCCATCTCAATTATTGACAGGCTAACCAATGGTCAGCAAACTGTGGATCGCGAGCCACATGCGGCTCTTTGGCCCCTTGAGTGTGGCTCTTCCTAAGCCTTAGGAGTACCCAAACTAAGTTAATAACAATGTACCTACCTATATAGTTTAAGTTTAAAAATGTGGCTCTCAAAAGAAATTTCAATCGTTGTACTGTTGATATTTGGCTCTGTTGACTGATGAGTTTGCCGACCACTAAGCCATGAGGAGAAACTCCAAGCTGCAGGGATAAGCAGCTACAGCTCTGATACTTCATTTCCTCACCTAGGAGATCATTAGCCAGCTGTTTATTGTTCTGGGCCTTACGTGAAGGAAAGTACTAAATGAGCATCCCTTTGAGGACCCATTCTAAATATATTATGTATTACAATCCTGGAAGAACAGATGGGAACATAATACTTAAAAGTATGATACTCACTCCTCACCTGAAGTGTGAGTCACCTATAGGTTTCTGGGATTGGGTTTTAGATTTTTCTGTTTGTTTTGTTTTGTTTTCATTAATCCTCACCTGAGGATATTTTTCCATTGGTTTTTAGAGAGTGTGGAAAAGAGAGAGAAAGACAGAGAGAAACGTGGGTGTGAGAGAAACACATTGATTGGTTGCCTCCTGCGAGAGCCCCGGCCAGGGCCCAAGCTGGGGAGGAGCCTGAAATAGAGATATGTGCCCTTGACTGGAATAGAACCTGGGGCTCTTCAGTCCTCAGGCCGATGCTCAAACCGGCTAGGGTGGGTTTTAGATTTCTCATTGAGATGGATTCTACAGAAGACCTTTGATGATTTATAGAAAAAGAATATTGCGGTTGTCTTGCCAGCATTTTCAGCTGAAGGTGAGAGTGAGCATTTTGTGTGGCTGGAGTGTCAATAAGGGAAACGTCCGCGGAGCTCTTTAGGGTGTGAGTCTGGCCCACTTTGCAGCGTGTTCTTGCTCTGCTCTGCAGCCTCGCCACGGAGCTGATCCAGAGAGCCTTCTTGAAATAACTTGGAAGGAGCTCAGAGTTTGGGTCAGCTCTGTAGGGAGGACAGACAGAGAGAAACAGCCCTTGAGCTGAATGGTTTATTGAACTGGGAATTTGAGAAGAGAGGGAGGAAGACTGAGAAAGGATTGCTTCTTAATAGAGGGAGCAGAAGATTTGCAGCGGGGCTAAGATGCTCTTTTGGACAGGGCTCTGGGTAACCACGGGCTTCTTGGCTGTGGGGCCTTCGCCTGTGGAAGGATTATTGTTACTGAGGGTGTCTCGGGTGGTCCTAGTCAAACTGTAAACACTTGTGCCCCCCACAGCTTGGGAAAGGCTTAGCTGAGGGCAGTTAGATGGATGGTAAGGAAAGTGATTCAATAGCTGAAAACCAAAACTGTCAAATGAGGAGCAGCCTAAAAATAACAGCAGAATTGGCTGTAAAGGTAAAGGTTGAAGAATAATGGCCAGCCAGTCCACAAATTAGGATTTGCACCTACTCTGTCCAGGCACTTTATCTGATGCTAAGACGCACATGGTCAGTTGGTCAGACCATGATGCACTGCTCTCTCTGGGATTCATGTTCAAAGGATGCCTGGGTAGGAAAGGATTAAAAGGTTCACTAGACTAGAGGCACAAACTAGGGTCTGATAAGTAGCACTGGTTGTTTCTAAAACTTGAATGTGAATACTAAACACCTTTAGACCAGGTATGTGCACACCCCAGTTGCTGTACTTCTAAGTCTTTCTTGTGTTCTTGAGCCGCTGAATTTCCTGACATGCTTTCCTGTCTCTGAAATCATTTGAGTTTGTGAATCCTGCCCTTCTTCTAGGTCTACGGAAGGGGAAACTGAGGTTAGGGGGGGTTAAGGGATTACCTCTGTTTTCACTGCAGATTCGAGCAGAGGCAGGAGTGGGACCAGGTCACCTTCCTCCTAGTTCAGCACACTCACATCGGGGCTGTTAGTGTCCTGTCTGTGACTTAGAGAGTGAGTCAAGTCCCAAATGACTCTCTTGGGTTATCCAGGGTATCAGTTTCAAACAGTGCACACTCCAGTCCATTGCTCTAGTCACTCAGGACCCCTCCTAGGCTTCCTGCTGCTTTATTTTTCCTTTTCCCAGCTGAGTAAGATAATGAAGCAATCTCAGCCAAGCTTCAGGATGTTTGGTACAAACTTAGATGGACTGCTCCAAAAAATCAATGGCTGTTCAGCTCCACTAAAGAGAACAGACATGGGTAGTGACAGCCATTCAAACCTCTTCCTTCTTCCCCACCCCTGTACTAAATGCCTTATCCCTGCCTCTTCTAATCTGCAGGTTGATCTTCCATCAGCTCTTTAGCTTCCATGTCTGGGTACTTATTGTCATATGGCTTAGAGGTTTCAGCCACCCTTTCTCCCAACATTGTTACCCAGAAGTCATCAGCACACAATGAATTTTTTAGTTGCAACTGACCAGGGTGAGAGTATTGTCTTCATTGTTATTGGATAACTGTAAATTAAGCAGGGCAACAGAGAAGACAGGAGGGAATGGGGATTGTACTTCTGTTAAGAGGCATAAATTCAGGACTGCTGCAACTGTGACTCTGAAAACTGAGAATTTATGATTCTTAAAAATATATATACTGGAAACACTTCTAGAGTAGATTGGATTTTCTTTCTAATAGTAGGTTTAGTAGGAAAGTGACAGGGCAATAAAAGAGGCCCTTGGCTGATGACAGCAGAATATTTTAGATAAGGCTCAGCATTGAGACTTAATTGATTTTATGCTGGTGAAGAGCAATAGCAAAGGGGAAAGGAGAAATGGAATAATGACGTGGCAGCCCCCAACCAACTTGGCCACAGTCTGAGAAACAGAAGAGAGAAAAGTAGCATTTTATGTGTTAAAAAATTCACTGTACGTCATGGGCCCATCCCTGGGCTAGGGACTTTGGGATATTAAATAAACATGACCACAAAACAACAACAAAAAACAGTGGTTCTTTATTGTTTGTAACTTAGTTTGGAAAACAGAAAAGATGTTTAGAATCAAAGACTAGGTTGTGGCCCAGCCGGCGTGGCTCAGTGGATTGAGCACCGTTCCATGCACCGATGAGATCACTGGTTCAGTTCCCAGTCAGGGCACATACCCGGGTTGTGGGCTAAGCAGAGGGTCTGTGTTAAATAGTTGGTGATAGATGATAATAAAGGCCAGTCATTCAAAGACATTACTGCTGAAAGTGCTGAGGCTTTCTAAAGGTTCTCACCCTAACTTACCAATAGGGTAATAGCCCTCTCTTTTCAACAGGAAACAGGGCTATTACCTGGCTGATGTAGGGAACTAGCTGGGTGGAATCCTTGGCCCCGAATCTGTCACCTGATTTGCTTGATGACTTCTGAGGTCATCTGACCAAGAGCAAATCCATGAGAAATGAGGCTTCAAAGGCTTAGGAACTTGTGAGAGGGGACATAGAGATGGACAGTAAGTGGCTGATGGCCAAGGCTTTTTAGAGAGGACAGTTTGGTGAGTAGAGAAGAGTTCTGAAGTAGCAGGGCTTATTACCTGGCTGATGTAGGGAACTAGTGGGGCAGAATCCTTGGCCCCGAATCTGTCACCTACTTTGCTTGATGACTTCTGAGGTCATCTGACCAAGAGCAAAGCCATGAGAAATGAGGCTTCAAAGGCTTAGGAACTTGTGAGAGGGGACATAGAGATGGACAGTAAGTGGCTGATGGCCAAGGCTTTTTAGAGAGGACAGTTTGGTGAGTAGAGAAGAGTTCTGAAGTCATTGCCTGGAGACGATAGAGGAATTGATACAATTTGGGGGTGTGGGAGGTATGAACATTAAGAAAAGGTATCCATTGGCCTCATAATGTGGTAGAAAGAGCAAGAACCCTGAGGTTCAGGTAGATAGACCTGAGTTTAAATCCTGACTGCCAATATCTAGGGATCAGCAAGTACTCAGCTTTCCAATAAAGATGGAAAACTTTCCTTGAGAATAGAGAATGAGAGAGCATGTAAGCGAAACATCTGGCACCAAGCCTGGCTCCAGCAGGCACTGAATAAATGGTAGAAATGATTAAAGAAAAATACAAGAACATCACAAAGGAATTTCACTAGCTTGATGATTTTGACAACTTTAGTGCTGATGAAAGAGGAACTGAGGTGTAGTCAAGAAATTATTAAAAGTCCTTTCTTGTTCTCCACCCAGTGCTTTTCAGTCAGTGTGAAATCATGGCAGGACTTCCTTCTCAGGGCTAGGGGAAACATCTGTTGTTTTTAATCTACAAAGAATCCATTTCTTCCTTCTCTGATAATTGTACCTCAGTTATCCTTAGAGGAATCCTCCCACTCTACTCTAAATTCACAAAAACCTAGAGTTTATGTGGAATTGAATCGAACCCCTAGGTACAGGGCAGGCAATGGATCCAGGCATAACCATTCAGAACTATCCATTCTTCTGGCCATCCCATCCACTTCACCTCCCATCCCCAGGGATTTGAACGTGGCTCAGCATTCAATCCAATCAAAGTAAGTCAAATAGTATATATATGCGCTTTCTACTGGGGTTACTGTGAGGACAAGCAGAAAGCAGAGAGCTGGCTACCTACTGAGAAGAACCAGCCAGAATGAAGCTCACTAGAGGGAAAGCGAGAGGAGAGAGGAGAAAGAATACTGATAGTGAACATAGCAAATGCGGCAGACGTTGTTTAAATGCACTGGACATCAACTTTACTTAATCCTTTCAAAAACTCTGTGAGAACATAATTGATTTTATCTCCACTTTAGAGGAAAGAAAACTGAGTCATTCACTGAAAGGTTTGATAACTAGCTTCAAGTTACACAGCAAGTACCAGTACTGAGATTGAATTCCGGGCAGTCTGGCTTCAGAGGGCTTGCCTTAACCCAGCCGTGGGCAAACTATGGCCCGCAGGCCGGATACAGCCCGTTTGAAATGAATAAAACTATTGAAAAAAAAGACCGTACCCTTTTATGTAATGATGTTTACTTTGAATTTATATTAGTTCACACAAACACTCCATCCATGCTTTTGTTCCGGCCCTCCGGTCCAGTTTAAGAACCCATTGTGGCCCTGGAGTCAAAAAGTTTGCCCACCCCTGCCTTAACCACTAGGTAGCTGCCTTTTCAAGTGATGTTTCAGATTCTGGCCCTTTATAATTTCAGTTTTGTGAGCCAACACATTTCCTTTTTGGCTTAAGCAATTTGAGCTGCAATGTTGCCATTGGCACCAAAGGAGTCCTGAGTCATCTAACTGCACACCCAGTGTTTGCTCTTCCTTTCTCAGGGTTCTAGTCTTAGCCCCTACCCTCCTCTATATCTGCTGAAGTCACTGCCCAAATGCATACACCTTGCATCAAAGTCCCCTGCATTTTGTGTGCATGGGTCTTACTTCCATTCCTCCTCTACAGGAATGTCCTCTTTGCCATCTATTGTCATTTTTCTAAGCCTACAGCTGAGGTAATCACCTCCTCTTAATCCACTGACACCTCAGATCCTATGTTCAATCATATCACCAGGGAAGAACACTTCGTAATTTCTTATAAACCTATCCCTTATTAGATAAGTGTAGTAACCTCTCCCCCTTCTTCCTTCTCTTGCAAATGAGAAGCTGCAGTCTTCTCCACACCCCACTGCTCCTTGCTGGCTTTCAAGTAGCAGTTGAAATATTTTAATTAATGTATTTTATTTTTTAATTAAATGTATTGGGATGACATTGGTTAATAAGATTATATAGGTTTCGAGAGTGCATTTCTATGAGACATTATCTATATATTGCACTGTGTACCCACCACCAAAACTCAAATAATCTTGAAATATTTTAAAGAAGTTTTCCTCTTAACCACTTCTGAGGAGGAAACTGGTCTTGCAGAACTTGTTATCTAAATGAAGAGGCCATGGAACTGTGAACAATGCACTGCCCTGCCCAGGGCAGGGGTGGGGGCTCGGTGGGGGGAGGGTTGTTATGCTGGTGTCAGGAGAAACCTTCTGATATGGCCTGACACCTGGGGGCCTTCCTGCAGGGCCATGAAGGGGGCAGGGGGCATATCTGCAAGACAAAGACCCCAGCGAGATAAATATATAGACAGGCTCTCTGCATGTTTTTTCACTCTGATTTGAAAATTATTCCTGGAGTCCACTAGTGTTAATAAGCTGGGTCCCTCCCTTTCTCTAGGAAGCATGCTTGGTATTTCTTTGGTCTTCTGTAATACTTCTTCCTCCCTTATGCATTCTGTCCTTTTCTAAATGTTTTCAGTTGTGCTCCCAGATATGGGGGTTGCCTGTAGTGAGAGAATGAGAAGAATAATTGATCCACACAAGGCCTGAGGGAGGGATTCTAATACTAGTAGGAGTTATTTTTTTAATGGGAGAAAGCTGCTATTTCTATCTGTGGTTAGAAAAAGCAGCATTTTCCAATCAAAATCTCCAGGACTGAGACAGATTTCTTGAGAATGTTCATTGTCCTCCACTTGACAACATGGCTTTGTTTGGGATGTTGTCGTGCCTTAAAGGCATTGAGGAGAGTACAGTGGAACCTCTCTTCTCAAACTTCATTCAAAAAGGCTGGTCAAGAAGCAATTTGTTCAAAAACCGAATTAGGTTTTTGTTTTGTTTTATTTTTTTTCATTAGAAATAATGAAAATTGAATTAATCCATCCCATTTGTACAGTGCATGTCTAATGTACTGTTCCATTTATAAACACTTTTAAAAAAAGGACATAAAATTTAAATGAAAATTTAACAAAGAGGAAATGAAATATATAGTAAAAAAGGAAAATTTGTATACATACCAGACCTTACCTTTAATGTTGAGAGCAACAAAAGCAAAAAAAAAAACACAAAAAATATTCACAACACAATTTCCTGAGATGTTAACAATATGAGGTCTCATGGTAAACTGAAGCATACCCGTGCATTCTCTCCTTTGTTGCCTGAGAGGCGCATGCCTGATCATACGGGTATCAACATGGAAGGGTTGTCTAGTTGAAAACCAGTTTTGTTCTACAATTGAGACATTTTTCTATGAATTTGATGAAGAACTGAATGTTGTAGATGGGCGACCTTTGAAAAGCCAGGTTTGGATGCTTAATCTGTTTACCAGGGACACTTGAATTGGCCTCCCACCCCAGGTGCTCTAAATTAACCCTAAAATTGCTGAGTCAGGCTAAGCTGTTTCCTTGGGTGTTGGTTATACACTCCCAGTCCTAAGCTTCATTTGTAACTTTCCCATTTCCCGCTGACCCCATTCCCATTTCCCTAGTCAAATAGATCTGCAAACATACAAACTTCAGTCTCAAATTACTTACAACTCCAAAGGAAGGGACAACAGGCTGAGGAAGAAACAAACAACACAACCTTAGAAGTCTGTAACACAAGTTCCTCTCTAGTAGGGTAGATCTGACTGTTTTCACACCTATCTCCAGAGAGGAACCATTGTTGTTTCAGACGATAGAGGATTACCTAGGATTCTTATGGGGCTGAAATGGATCTTCTACACAAGGCAGAATAAAAAATTTTCTTAAAAATCAATTCCTGATCTCAGATAAGGAATCATGGCAAGTTCCCTTCATCTTAACAGCGTTGGTGAGAACTACTTTGAGAAACTGGATGTTGTTAAAGAACCCAATGGGCATGCCTCTAAATCTCCAATCTGTTAGTGACTCCTGGACCACAAAGGCTGAATTCAACAGCAGCTGGAGATGGTTGTCCGTAAGAACTTGCTCAGTTCCAAATCTAGAGCCTATAAAGTGCTTGAAATTTTAGGCAAAAATATATAGGGTTGTTACAGAAAAACCGGACAAGAACCAAACAGCGCTCTGAGAGTTTGGAGTTACACTTTATTCACCGCGGCGGGCTCAGGGAAATGAATCCAAATTCTAAGCAAAGTTACAAGCAGAACTTCCGTTTTTATGGAAGAGCCAGCCCTTTGTGCGATTGCTGGTGGTGGCCTTGAAAAGTACACAGTTCTAGCCAATTAAAAAATGCACCTGGCATGGTATTGGGTGTATCTAGTCTCTGGCCTACAAGGTCAGACAGCTAAGTTTATCTACATTATTCAAGCAGGCTAGAAAGTAAAGTTATTTTTTCAGAATAAGAGGCTGTCCAAAGAATAGCAGAGAATTCCAAACAGTAGTTTTACAGAATAGGGGTTTGCCTTCACAGGGTTATGAATGGGCCTTATATTTCCATCTACCATACACAGACTGAATGTAGATAACCAATATCTCCAGTGGTTTTCCTATAACTGAGCAAGTGCATTTTTATGAATTGGTTGACCAAGCCTAATACACTAATGAGACTTTGTCATGAAGTCATATCACAAGAATGGAAAGCATATGTATCTTGAATGTT